>NC_071109.1:3282500-3492500 GCF_024256425.1 Clarias gariepinus | reverse complement strand
AGTCATATGATGGAGGTCGTATGATGATCCGCAGGACACTATTTCAACATGTTTTAGTTCCTGCATGTTGGTTCCCTTGGACTTCATGCGCAACTGACTTGTGGTGTAATTAACAAGGAAATATGAAATGAAGAACCCTAAAACAGTGGGCTTTGTTTACCCAATAAAACCACAGCTAGGTCTAGCTATTTCCAAAATAACCCACTTTCAAATAACCTTAGTGAAGAGAAAAAAAAAAAAAGGTTTCCATCTAGAACCTTTTGTCTTGCCCATCTGGTTTGTCAATACTTAAATGTTCTCTTTAGAATCCTTAAAGAAACTTTGTTTTTTCTTCAACAGAATTCCAAGTAGAACTCATTAGGCAGCTAATAACCCCATACATAGCCAAAGGAATCCTTATGTAATGTGAATATACGCTCGAAAAAGATTGCTCGAAGAACGAAATACTGCAGTTTGAATTACTGCACTACTAGTAAAAAAGTTCAAAAAGTTAGGAATAAAATTTAAAAATGTCCTATCTGAAAAAAGTCCTGAATATAAATAAGGGTAAATTCAAAACACAACCAAAAAAACCCTTAAACAAGTCTATCATTTGTATTCTTTTCTCAGATTTTCTCCCTAATTTAAAATTTAAGCACTTTTGTAAGTCGCTCTGGATGAAAGCGTCTGCCAAATGCGTAAATGTAAATGTAATATTAGTCAGTACCACTTCCCACCCATGTTCCCTCCCAGCTCTCCCCTATCAAAGACTATCACTTACTTCTTTCATTTTGCATGGAGCTAGTTAATCACATCTTTTCAAACTGCTGCTCATGCAACATTAGGGGCCGTAACACTCACAGAGGAAAGTGCTATCTGCCCCGATGGGCTCACATATGCCAGTGATTGGCTAGTGCTGGTATGATTGAGAAGGCAGAGCATGTACGCCACCATGACTTGCTGAGAACATGGCCACTTTTGTGTTCTAGGACTCCAAGCCTCGGATGGCTGAGGGGTCATCTGGAATCATTGTGATTCATGTGTGGGCTTGTGCACTGTTGTTCAGGGTGTACCTTGACCTGTGCCCAAACGTCCATGGGATAGCCTTCAGGCCCGGTACGACCATACACAGGACAAGCATTAAAAATAATAGATGCATGGATGGATGGATGGATGGACCTGCAGGCCAAGTTTCAGTTACTGTACATTAGTGTCAGATCGAGGAGAATGTTTGATCTCATGAACTTTGATCATGGAAGATGAGTTGGAGTGGTTTATCTCTTTTAGATTTTAGAAAAAATTGACTGGTGGTTCTGCAGACAAAAATGGCATGATGGTGACAGAGGTCAGAGGTGAAAGACTAATGCAAAATGTGCTTAGGTATCAAAGTTTATTGCTCAGGTATCAGACCCAGATGTAACGTGATATGAAGCAGTCAGTCGGAAACAGGCGTCCTTCAAATGTTTAGCACGGAGAGGTGGTCTGGAGCCGGTAAACGTTTTTGTGTGAATTCAGAGGAGTAAAGACACATTGGTGAGCTACAGGTGATAAAGAAAGCCGTCTCTGAGGGACAGAGGAGAAGACTCTGAAATGTCATCGTGTTTCAGTGGGAGAAGAAATAACTGCAAGCTCAAGAGACAACGACGGTAAGAGATTTTTATTGTTATTTTAATTCTTATTGTTGCTGTAAACAAAGCGTTTTCATTATTCATTACTCTGCCATGTCACTTCTGAGAAGCTGCAGGAATTCAGTTACACCTATAAGGGTAAAGGAGTCAAATGGACAGAGAGGGTTAGCGAGCTCTTTGGGTGTACTGTACTCTGAAACACTGTACTGAAATGCACTGAAAGAATGGACTGAAATGCAGTATAAGTATTAGTGTCTGACACTGTTAGCCTGACAGGGTCAGTGATGACTTACCCAGATAGCACACACACATCGCGGAGACGTCCATGCGACGTCATCTTTTTCATCTGGCAGATGTCGCCGAGACGTCCGCGCCAGATGTTAGAATGACGTTTAGCCTACGTATTTAAGACGTACATGAGTTAAAACGACCCTGATCTTGGACACATGTAATTATTATGTACAAAACACATATTACATTTTAGTACATGTAACAGGTAGCCAAGTTCTATTTTTTTGAGTGTATAAGAAAGAAAATGGGAAAAGGAACATGAACCTGCATTTACATCTACAAAGTAATGTAGTGTTTGTCTTTAAACGTGCTATATGTTTGAGTAAAATATCTGGATTAAAAAAAAAAAAAAATCACGTATTTCCCCTTAATTCATTCAAGTCATAGCTGATGCTGCAGCTTCCCGTCCACATACTAGAAAATTTCGGATGGTAAAGATACGTCGTATAGACGTGGTATAGATGTAAAGACGCCTTATCATTTAACAGCTCAAACAGCCGATCTACAGACGATCAAAATACGACTATAAAAAAATTAACGCAATATTTACCAGATTATAAGTTCTTTAGCAGACATCTCCGCGACGTTGTTACATTAACAGCTGGTTTTACTCTCCAAAATGTAAACATCCAAAAACATTGTGTATTTGTACTTTTAAACGACTCCATTCCATTCAGTAAATTAATGTCAATACTTTATTCAAAATAAATGTATATTCATGTTAATATTCTCAGATATATATATATATTATACAGTATATACATTGACACATCTTGTTCTAATTTCATAGAGATCAATATGTTGAAAACTTCTATCTATATGTAGCTGCCTGCTTCTGTGTGATATTTACATGAACATTTTTCAGCTCTGATTACTGACAGTGATAATAAAACCTGCTTACATTTTAGATCAAACATTAACCATGGTAGAAGAGGCATCCAGTAGAGAAACAAGTCCTTTATTAGTTAATATGGAGTGCAATATGAGACTATTTTAAATCTTTTCATGGTGATTTAAAAGTTAACTCCTTCAACCTTGGATAAATTTAAGTCATTTTTTTTTTTACTGTGTTGAGATCCTTTCTGTATTGTCTCACTTATAACCTTTTAGAGCCTGTCAGCGGTGAAAATAAGTTGTTTACAGTAATGTACAGCTTGTCCTGTCAGATTAAACTGCATACTATAGCATTTTTGTAAATGCTGGTTGTAGCATTTAAACTTGATACTGGACTGATTACGATTATGTTCTCTCACAAAAAAAAAAAAAGAAGAAAAAAAAACAGGGCCCCAGTTGAAAGGTTTTTGAGTTTCTCTTTAACATATCTAGTATTAGGAATCTGAACTAAAAGGTAAAGTTATTTGTACACATACATTATATAATAACTATAGAGTAAAGAAAGGGACCACATTGTACTTTATTTGTAATGAAGTTTCCAATCCAACTTTAATTGGAACATTGGGAATCTTGTTTAAAATTGTTCATTTCCTCATTAGGTTTTTAGTCAAGGATATTTCACAGCAGTGTTTAACTTTGTGAGAAAGAATGTTCCACTGGTATCGCACAATAGTCTAAATATTTCATTTAGTTTTTTATTTTAGGATTTTACTGTAATGCTATAACATTTTACTTCTTTTCATTATTTTGCATCATACTGTACTTGTATTGTACTGTGTCACAGTTCTACAGGCTTTTTTCCAAATATTATAATCTTGAGTTTGTGTTAACACTTTATTTAACATTTGTGTTCATAGGAATTTATGAAAAAATTTGTGAAAAAAACAGGGTATTACTGCTTTATTTGAAGGTGTTTGATCTTCAATTTGGGAAAAATCTGTACATTTATAAATTAAAAGTGTTTCCCTGCTAAATGTCTAATGCTTTTACTTTATTGAAGGTATTTGATTGTAATAACTTTAGAAAAAATAAAATAAAATATGATAAAAACATTTTGCTGCTACACATCTATTGCTGTTTTGATAAAGGTGTTAAATTGTATAAATGTGGGAAAAATCTGTAAAATAATGATGTTTCACTGCTAAACATATAGTGCTGTTGCTTTATTGAAGGTCATTAATCATATAAATTTAGCAAAAATCTGTAAAATAACTGTAATTTACTTTTAAACGTTCAGTGCTGTTGGTTCAATAAAGGTGTTTAATTATGTAAATTTAGGAAAAATCTGTAAAATAACGGTGTTTCTTTGTAAAAGATTAAATAACATTTTTTGTAAATTTGATGTTTTTGCACATAATATGAACTCAAGTATTTTACCTTAATTTTACGGTTTTTGTTTGGCAGACGTTGATGCCAGTCATTTGTTGTTGTTTTTACGCTTTTACAGTGTGGTTTAAGCTGACAGGAAGACTCCAGTAACTGCGATGGTGCACAGAAAAAGCATGGCTGAAGGTGTATAACTTACAATAACAATAGCAATTTACTCCGTTTAGGCGAGAAGTCTGTTCAGGCAGTCTGAAGTTGGAGATTGGGGAAGAAAAGGTGATGTTTTTTAGTGCTGATGCTACTTGACCATTTGATTGGTTAACTGCAGAAATAAGCAAGAGACTTTTGAAGCTATACGTATAAACTGTACTATATGAACACCTTACAGTAGGTATAACTCACATAACAACACTTTGAAGACTGGAGACTTTAGAAGTTCAAAGTTAGTGCCTTTACAATCGAGTTAGCCTCTGGACACACATTATGGACACACTTTTAAAACCTCCCTCCCTCTCTCTCTCTCTCTTTCTCTCCCTCTATGAGAGCTCCAGTCATTCTGGTCTGATCTTTAACTGGTTTCTGTGGTAAATAAGTTTGGACTCTATCTCTCTCCATTTGATAATGCTCTCTGGAGCATCTGTGCAGCGCTGCAGTTTATTATCGCGCCGTCGATACTAACAAGATTTCCGCGTTCTGTTGAGTCCACCTCTACATTATTGAGAGTGGGCTGGAGTGAGGGAGGGACATTTTGGTCGAATTACAGTAGGTCTGAATTGCTGTGAGTTGAGTGAGTGTGTTATGTGAGCTGAAGTTCGCCATGTCATGATATACGTACAGCTGTGTGTGTGTGTGTGTGTGTGTGGTTTATGGATTTTAATGTATAGTATAATAAGCCGGAAGGTGACCCTGATCCTGCTAACGCAACAAATTCAGTTTAGCGTATAAATAAAACACGTACAGTGCTGCTGTGTTAAATTGTTTTGTGTATATGTTTGTTTGTGTGTGTGTGCACCTGCAAAGGTGAAAATTGGAGACAAATATCAGAGTACACACCAGTCGATTGGGAACCTCTCAACAATTGGGGACATAAACACAAGTCTCCAATTGTTTTAGCATTCTAAACGTGTTCAGGAGGCCAAAAAAGTATACTGGTATGAAAATCTTTCCCTCATAAAAAGTCCCCAATTTTCACCTAAATAAGCCTGTGTGCCAGGGGGGTAGGGGTGGGGAGTGTGGTGCACCTCTCCCCCGGGTGTGTTTGCTCCGTAGTGCCTCTAGTGGAAGTGTGCGGTAAATATTGAATATATTTAAGCTCAAGACTTGGCTGACTCCAGCCTCACTCAACTCCTTGTGAAGCTCTCCAAGGTTCTTAAATCAGTTTTGCTTGACAATTTTCTTAAGGCTGCTATCGTTCCTGTTGCTTGTGCACCTTTTTCTACCAAATTTTTCCTTCTAGTCAAGTTTCCATGAATATGATTCAATACAGATTTTTCTGTAGCTTATCTTCCTTGTGGAGGGGTGGATAATTGGCTTCTTGACAGCTATCAAGTCAACAGTCTTCCCTATCCGTGTACTGAACTAGACCGAGAGATACACTGTTATTCTTATGAATAGTAATTTACTCAAATGCTAAATGAAATATTCTAATGTGTTAAAATACTGGATTTTTGTTTGTCATGAGGTATAAGCTCCAATCATCAAAACAAAACAGGCTTGACATATTTAACTTTGCATGTAAAGAATCTGAACGATATGAGAGTTTCACTGAAAGACAAGTATATTTTTTAAAATATTCTAAATGTCTGAGGAGCACTGTTCCTCAGCAAAGGTTTTTATATTTCTTTTGGATATTTGTCACACTTAAATAATTTTCGATCATTAAACAGAAAGGTAACCCAAGTAAATACAAAATACAGTTTTAAAAAAAGGGATTTGATTCATTAAAAGAAAAAAAAAGCTGTTTAAACCTGCCTGACCCTTTGTGAAAAATAAATTGCCTCTAAACCTAATAACTTTAACATTAACAGTAATAATTTGAAATGTGTAGCAGCGATCTTTATGAAATTCTGTGTCTCACTGATTCTCCGCACAAACCAATACAAACTACTGTACATATCACAATGGAGAGCGAACGCGTTTCCCTGAATGTGGAGAAGATTGGAGAGAGATCAAACTATTTGGACATTATTGTAAGCTGTTCGTCTGGTGCCAAAAGCAGTTTCCTGAACAACTGAGATGTACAATAACAATTTCGATGCAAAATCTCTTAAATAAATTTCCAATTCAATTTTATTTTATTTGTATAGTGCTTTTAACAATTGTCATTGTTGCAAAGCAGCTTTACAGCTCACAATAACCACAATTTTTGGAGTACACAAACCAACCTAAATATCCAGCAAGATTAGACACCGCTCTTGATGAAAAAAACAACTATCTGTAGGACTAATGATTCATAAGAGAGAAGTCTCTGAAGCAGCATAGACTAAGTATTTAAATAAGTTGTGGAATTATGAAGCTGTTTCGAGCTGCAAGAGCTAGGGTTTCTACAGCAAGTTAGGCCAAAACATGTCCCTTGGCCACACACTCAGAATCCCAGCCTGGCTTGCAGATCTTGGGCAAAAGCTTTAAAGCATAACATCCAAACGTTTCAACCTTAAAAAACAAAGGTTTGCAATGTGGCCTGATGTCTCATCCAGGGTAGGAAGCCACCATCACACCAGTCTAGCCCCTCAACAGCAACCTCCATAACTCCGACCCTGGTCCACCAGACTTTCATAGCAATGACACCTTGGTCTCTGAAGCTTGCCCTTGTTCAGTGTAGTTCCATGTAATTATTTAATTTTATTTATCTGCTTCCTGTCAGTAACTACTTTACTTACTTACTTTACTAGTAACTTTCTTAGATAGGAGTCAATTCTGTAAACCCAGATGTGTAGGCTCATTTGGAAATAAAGTGTGCATGCGTGTTCTGCCCTCATTTTGACCTGACAGTGAAATATTTTACAGCTAAAAGGTGTAAAAATCTCCCCAGTAGTGCCTTCTAACAGTAAGTGCATGTCCATTGGGTTTACAAACATGAGTAAGAAATTCCCCTATTTCAGCTAGAAGTCATGGAGGTGAATTCTGATTTGTATGAGGTACTTATAGCCTGTTTCAGTAGGATTTGTCTGTAAAGACCCCAATTGCCAGTATACATGTGTGTAATGTTCCTCAATTCTTCACGTGGATATATGTGAATTCTCTAAACTCAAATGTGTTGGCTTAGGTCCTCATTTGGACATGCAGTGTGCATGTTTGGTGTACGATTCAGATCTTGCCTGCGGGAGTAAACCTTGCCTTAGGCAGCTAAGACTTTAAGTTGTTGATTTGGTGGTCTGGGGATCTGGGTTTGATCCCTGCTGTTGGTTGTTTGCCATACCCCACACTACCCAGCCACTGCATGCAGTGCCAATTCCAAGTCTCGTTAGGGTTTTGTCTTACGTTCCGTGTCGATCCCTTGCTGAGACCAGCCCAAAGAATGTTCATGAGGTAGGCCTACTGTAGCTTGTTTTAGTAAGATTTGGCTTTAGAGATTCTATTTGTCAGTGCACATGTGTAGTGGTCCTTATTTGTTTAATAGGATTTGATCACTGGGATAAGCTGTTTTGTAAAAATAAATATAAATGTAATACATACAGTCCTGCACATCATTGGCACCCCTGGTTAGGATGTGTTCTTGGGCTTCTAATAAAATATATATTTTTTATTTAAACAATATAGAACCACAGTTATTGGCACCCCTGATGTTCATACTTCATACAACTTTAAAACAGCACTTAATATCCCTCTATAACATTTCACAAAATTGGAGAATACAGATAGAGGGATCTTTGACCATTCCTCTTTCCACAATCTTTCTAGATCATTCTGGGTCCTCTCTCATGTACTCTCCTCTTAAGCTCACCCCATGGGTTTTCAATTGGGTTTCGGTCTGGGGACTGAGATGGCCATGAAAGGAGCTTGATTTTGTCTGCTGAACCATTTTTGTGTACATTTCACCATGTTTTTTGGTCATTATCCTGCTGAAAGACCCAATGACGACTCATCTTCAGCTTTTTGACAGAGGCCATCAGGTTTTAATTTAAAATGTGCTGATATTTCAGAGAGTTCATGATGCCATGCACCCTAACAGGTTTGCCAGGTCCTTTGGAAGAGAAACAGGCCTACAGCATCACAGATCCCCCACCATAATTCACAGTGGGCATAAGGTACTTTTCCACATACTCATCTTTAGTTTTACATCAGACCCAGACAGTGTTTGTTGCCAAAAGGTCTATCTTAGTCTTACCTGACCACAGCACACGGTCCCAGTTGGAGACCTAGCAAACTCCAGACATTTATGTTTGCCTTCCAAACAGCTTGTTGGCATGTAGATAGCGTCTGATGGTTGTTATGGAGACTTTGTGACCCCAAACTTGGGTCCTTGCCCAGCCTTGTTTTTGTCGCTGTTCTAGTTGTTTTAATCTTCTCAATGAGTCCTCTGACTGTAGATATTGTTGAGATTAGGCTAGCAGCTATTTTCTTGTAGCAACTGCCTGACTGATGAAGATCGACACACATCTGTCTTACTTGAATGGGGTGTTCTCTTGTCTTTTCTATGATGAAGAGTAGATAAGAGAAGTAGGCCTCGGAGTCATGTCATATTTATGCCACAGGGAAACAGGGGGTCATTATTAATCAAAAGTTTCTAGATAATCTGATCAACTTCATAAACTAGGGTAAATATTACAAAAATGCTCTAACTAGATTCATGTTATTGAAATTGTTAGGGGTGCCAATAATTAAAAAATTACGTAAATTTTTTTTGTATTTTTTAAATTCGATTCAACTTCTGCCATAAAAAAAATGAACTTATTAGAATCCTAAGAACACATCCTAACCAGGGGTGTGAATAATGGTGAGCAGGACTGTATAAAAATAAAACTAATTTAAATTGAATAGAAAAGTAAAAACAAAAGTTAAAATTCTGATTTATTGTCCCATATTCAGTTTTTGCCCTCATCCCCAAATGTATTTCACAGGAATATGAATAAAAAATTAAGAAAGTCTGGTTAATGTTTGTGCATTTATAGTAATTCTATGAAAAACACAATTTTAAATTTGAATAGTATTTCAATATTATTTATTGTCAATTTTCAGTAGCTACAGTACATTGAACGTGTACAATTTGAAGTTTGATGGCATTGTATGTTTTCTGTATTTGTATGTAATACAAACAACAATTATTCATGAATTATGAGTCTTTAATAAATCTTACACACCCTCCCTCATGAAGGACTGCTGGAAATATATTTGCTCTACCGACCAAGTGTGAATCATAGTGCCGCTTCACAATCAATGTATGAGACAAACTAGTTTTAACTTCACACAGGAACAATACATATACAGTGAGGAAAAAAATTATTTGATCTCCTGTAGATTTTGTAAATTCTAGTATCAATTTTTAAATAGATGTATTTTCAAAGGAATTGAGACAGAATATCAAACAAACATCTAAAAAAAGCACAATACAAAGTATAAGATAAGTATAAGTATTTGATCCCCAAGCCAAACATGACGTAGTACTTTTTGGTAAGGACAGAGGTAAGCCATTTCTTGTAGTTGGTCCCAGGTTTGCACATACCTTAGGATGGATTTTGGTTCATTCTTCTTTACAGAACTTCACTAAATCAGTTTCAGCTCCCTCCATGAATTTCCTATAGGGTTGGGGTCTGGAGACTGGCTAAGGCCACGACCAATCTTCAGTGTTCTGGCTGAGGGAAGGAGGATCTCATCCAAGATTTTACAATACATGGCCCCATCCATTGGCCCCTCAATGTGGCAAGGTTAGTCCCTACCTTCAGCAGAGAAACAGCCTCAAAGGATGCTGTTTCCATCTCTGTGCTTGACTGTAGGGATGATGTTTTTATGGTCATATGGTCCAAACACGGCTAGTCGAGTTGATGGCAAAGAGCTCAATTTTGGTCTCATCTGGTCTTATATCACTTTCTCCCAATTCTTCTCTGTTCATTGGCAAACTTCAGTCTATCTTATCGGCGCTACTGGATTTCAATCAATGGCTTTATATTGTTTTACCAGTGGTTTGTTTGGTGACTGCTGTCCTAACTGCCTTAAGCTCATTTACCAGCTCCTCCTATTTCGTCCTGGGCTGATCCCTCATTTTTCTTATGATCATCTTTAGCCCATGAGGCAAAAACCTGCATGGAGCTTCAGACCGAGGCCAATTAATGGTTCTTTTGTATTTCATCCATTTGCATATAATCATTCCAACAGCTCTCTTTCTCACTAAGCTGCTTGCTGATGTCTTGTAGCCCATTCCAGCCTTATACAGGTTTACAATCCTGTCCATGACATCTTTTGACAGCTCTTTGGTCTTGACCATGGTGGTGAGGCTTGAATGGAAGATAGATATTTTATGGACAGGTGTCTTTTTGTACACAAATAACAAGTTGTCGTTAAGGCAGCATTCTTAAATTGACATGATTAATCTGCGTACATGAGCACACACCCAGGCTGTGGAAGCCAGAATTATTGTTAGTTGGTAAGGGACCAAATACTTACACCCCTATATCAGGTAGACGCAGCAGCCGTAAGTACGGTTCATTACAATTTACCATGAGTTTTGGTGTAGTGACTATGTTTCCAATCTTTCCGCACAAAAAATAACCTATGTTTAACTCAATTTATAACCTTTATATATTTTTTGTGTATTCTGTCTCTATTCTTTAAAATAAACCTACAATAAAAAAATATGGACCCTTTATTTCTTTGCTTATGGGCAAACATGTTTTTACACTTGCTTCCAGACATCCTATACAGTACAATACTGTACACTACACCACAGCCACTTGCAAAGGTTGCATGCTGCACACGTGACAATGTACCCTGAATATGTAATCTAACTTTTGCAATTAAACATTCGCAAATCTACATGTTCATATCTTTAAAAGTCTAACTCGAATGTTCATACAGTAGGGAGTGGATTATTCAGTGAAACATAGGCTCTGCTGAAAAAAGTTAGGCACATCAGTCACTTTACCTCAAATAAAAGGGGGTAAAATGAATAAACCGAGATGCATGTTTCTTAGCCCCACCCCCATGAACACAGTGTATTGAAAGAAAAGCGTGTCTGCGAGAGGTTGTGCTCGGACTACTCAGCCTCTGCGGATTCTAAAATTGACATTGTTACCGTTTTTTAATTGCTGGAATGGAAGAGATTCCTCATCAGAACATGCCTTGTATTGTTTTTAATCACTCTATACACATGTTATGTTATGATTTGAATATTATGTTATGATAAGGGAAATCTCCATTTCTATTCCAGGGATTAAAAACAGTAATAATGTCAATTTTAGAATCTAAAATCCAGAAGATGAAATTTGCACAAATTTAAAAAGATGCACGAATCACTGCAGGTCTTCAGAATCCAGGTCTTAAAGTGGGGAGAGGTGCATTTACAGTAAGTTTCTCTGAATGTATAGGTGAGAACAGCTGATTTACACCTGGGGAGGGTGAATAATTTGCATTTAAATGTTGTCTGCCATTGTAAAGCACACACAGTAACACTAAAAGAACAACATCCCAGGATAAATAGAAATAAGAGCCCCTGATTATACGGCATCAATATTATTATGTTATAGTACAACAAAATTCCTCTGCGCTCTGGAAAACTTTATGCGTGCGGTTGTGCGCTGATTAGACTAAGTATGAAAATTAAGGAGGAGGAGATAAAAAACAATAGCCTGTGTTTAGAAAAGCATTTTTTTTTAGACTATAAAAAATAATACTGCATCTACTTCAGGCGTCACAATGACGAAAAAGCTTTATGGTTTTGTAAAATAATGAAAGTAAATAGGGTGCGCTGTTCTGTACTGTTCCCTTACACTCGATGCTGCGTGAAAACGCTATGGGAACATCTTGTCATGTTGCCGGTTGTGAAGCATGTGTGTATCAAACACGCCAAATTTTGGCTTATATAACCTCGGTCGGGTGACGTCATCTGATGAGACGCACCTGCAGGTTATAAATAGGAGTGAACCGGAAACATTCCTCAGATCTTTTGTCTTCACTGACCTTGTTGTGTTTGCGTGTGTGTTTAAACCAGCAAAATAAGAAAGTGTTTAACTCACCGATATGGTAGAGTTTTAAACGAGATGTCCCTCCGTGTGTATAATCCATATCGGAGGGCGATCTCTACACTTTACTGCTTCGATTAAGTGCTACGCGCGCGCCTCGCATTCCGAGCCGCCGCGCATTTCTGGGGCTTAAACACGTGCATCCGGCAGAGCAGTGAGAGACGGGTTTTAAAACTCCTTTCTTTCGCGTTCTCATCGGATCGGGAAATCCCTCTGTCCGCTCGCAAACGCGCGCCGCGCTTCAGGTGAATGGGCAAGGATAAACATCCTCTCTTGCTTTCGCGGAGATGATAATAGCTCTAAGCACTTAAAAATAATAAAAAAAAAAAAAAAAAAAACATAGACGGCAGGTTCTGTCGGGTGGCCGGGGGCGGAGCCTCAACGACGCTCTCTCCCCTTTTCTAAGCAATCTCCATATAAGTTAACCCTTTCATGGAGTAAGCTGTATTCATCCCGTGTTTTCCTGCCATCAACTTATTTATTTATTTAAATATAATTGGGGTAGGAACGCGGAGTTATATGATGACACCCAGATAGAAGAGACGCTTCCAGGCTATCTCTCTTCTGGGACATCATCCTTCCTAAAAAGCTATTACTTCCTTTCAAGCTGTGTAGACTTTTTATCTTCCCTGGAGGGAAAAGCTTTTCAGGCAGCAGGTCAGGTTGGTGCTCCATTGCACACCATGGTGGTTTTGCACGCCTACCAGGCTGTCCTGCTGAGAGACTTGAGTACTGGCGGGGCTCTGCAAGGTAAGGCGTATTGGATTTACGCCGGGCCACAGACTTGTCTCTTCGTGCAACAAAGCAGACGGCTCGTGCTATCGGCCGTTTTATGGCTGCTATGGTCTCCGCGGAGAGGCACTTGTGGTTGAATCTCAGGGGCATTAAGGAAAAGGATCGTGTATTCCTCCTCGATGCCCCATCTCGCCTCCCGGCCTGCTTGACGATGTCGTTAACTCGGTCGCCACTAGGTTCATGAGGCGGAGTTATATAACAAGCCTTCGGGAAATTCCTTCCCCGCCTTGCTCAAGAGTCGGGACTGTCGGCCACCCAGTCTCGACCGGGTCTGACTGTTGTGAGGCATGAAACACAAGAAGAGATCCGCCTCAAAAGAGGTCAGACTGGAATATTGTCTTCACAAAGAAGCCCTGAGGTTCAACAGGATCATGGGGGGTGGCCTCCCAATGGGGAGAGGCACGCAGAATTCCTTTTAAAGAATGAAGTGTTCTCCCTGGCACCCCCAGGAGGTTGGTGTTCTTGCTCCGCCACCACTGGTGTTTCGGGCAACTCCAGTCTCCAATAAAATTGTTAGTTCTTCGGGTTTTTCCTGCCGTGTTTCAGGATGCCGAACATCTAACATCCCCCCCGTTTAACCAAGCCACTGAGCTTTGCCCCTTTCTGAGAAACTGGCAGCGTGGAAGCTACTGCCAAGTATATCTCCTTGGGCACTAAGCACTGTACAGAGAAACTACAGGATTCAGTTCTCACATCACCCTCCGCGTTTCAATGGCATGGTCTCCACCTCCACGAAACCGGAAAGTGCAAGAGGAACGGGGGGCTGAGTCCAATTTTTTAGATTTTGCGGGCCTTACCGCTATCTAAAAATAAATCAATGGAAATATTGCCACAACACAGGAGGTTCCTGAGGTTCGCTTTCGGGGGCGAAGCTTACCAGTATCGGGTCCTTCCATTTGGTCTAGCTTTTTCACCCGCACATACACAAAATACATGGATGTATTTTTGGCTCTTACGACTCCAGAGCATCCGTATTGAATTACATGACTGGCCGGCCCAGTCTCAGTAGCTAGCGCTTCGACATCAGCATGTCGTTCTAGCTAATCTTTGTTTCCTAGGATTGAGATCCAATGCCATGAAAGCATGCTCTTTCCTGTTTAGAGGACAACATTTTTGGGTGTCACATGGAATTTGAGCGTAAGCGGGCACAGCTGTCTTCCGCTCGTGTCGAATCCATTCTCAACACCGTCAAGGAAATCAAGCTAGACCAGAAAGTGACCATCACTTTCAGAGATCTTAGCTCTCATGGCAGCTGTATCCACGGTGACACCTTTGGACCGTCTGCACATGAGAGCATTTCAGTTGTGGCTAAGAACCAGGGGATTTTACTCTAGGGCCAATCCCCAATAAGGGCTACGCGCCAGGTGCTTCGTACCCTTCCTATGTGGTTCAGACCCCGGTTTCTGACCCTGGGTCCCACTCTAAGTTCGTCTTGTCGTCGCAGATGCTAACGACAGACGCTTCCCTCATGGGCTGGGGTGCGGTCTTAAATGACCGTCCAGCCCAAGGGAGCTGGAGAGGCCATCTTTTTGCGCGGCACTCAATTGCCTCAAAATCATGGCTCTATTTCAGGCCCTAAAGCACTTCCTCCAGCAGTTGAGACTACCATGTCCTAGTGCGGGTGGACAACACTATGGCAGTCTCGTATATTAATCGCCAGGGCGGACTGTGCTCGCGCCGCTAAATAGCTAGCGCACCAGATTCCTGTCCCTCAGGGCGATCTACACTCTTGGAAAATTTCATGTAGCGTAGGTGGACCTCTTTGCCTCGCAAGATCAGCAAATGTCCCCTTTACTACTCTCTGACTCTAAGTCAAGCTGGTCTTCCAGCCAGCGTAATTAAGACTATTCTAAGTACTAGGACTACCTCCCCTCAAATAGAATGTATTTGAAAAGTTGGTGCATGACGAAGCAGGTAGACCCAGTCCACTGCCGAATTGTTTCAGTGCTGGAGTTTCTGCAGAAAAAAATTTGTCCTCTGGCTTGTGCCCCTTTTGAACCACTAGAGTCAGCGCCTCAGGTTTCTGACCCTTAAGATGGTTTTTCTAAATGGTGTTACCTCTCTACCAGGGGAATCGCCTCATCAATTGCATTAGCAAGAGGTATTCCCTTGCAGCAAGTATGTGACACAGAGGGTTGGTCCTCTCCGCACACATTTGCCAACATGCATCCTATTGTTTTGAAGCCTTCTGTCCTCCGCCTTTACAGTTTCGGAGCAGGAGAGACATCACTTACTGTGTCTAGTATGTGCTCTTCAGATTTACATCCACCGCATTAGCCAGTGGCGTAAGTCAGAGCAGCTTTTACATGTTTTGAAGCCGCAAGCTCCGTGAGAGATGCTATTGCCCTCTCCTATGAGGCGCGTGGGTTCACTTCGCCTCTAGGAATCAGGGTTCATTCAACCAGGGGAATCGCCTCATCAATTGCACTAGCAAGAGGTATTCCTTTGCAGCAAGTCTGTGATGCGGAGAGTTGGTCCTCTCCGCACACATTTGCCAATATGCATCCTATTGTTTTGAAGCCTTCTGTCCTCCGCCTTTACAGCTTCGGAGCAGGAGAGACTTCACTTACTGTGTCCAGTACGTGCTCTTCAGATTTACGTCCACCTCATTAGCCAGTGGCGTAAGTCAGGGCAGTTTTTACATGTTTTGAAGCCGCAAGCTACGTGAGAGATGCTATTGCCCTCTCCTATGAGGCGCGTGGGTTCACTTCGCCTCTAGGAATCAGGGTTCATTCAACCAGGGGAATCGCCTCATTAATTGCACTAGCAAGAGGTATTCCTTTGCAGCAAGTCTGTAATGCGGAGGGTTGGTCCTCTCCGCACACATTTGCCAATATGCATCCTATTGTTTTGAAGTCTTCTGTCCTCCGCCTTTACAGCTTCGGAGCAGGAGAGACTTCACTTACTGTGTCCAGTATGTGCTCTTCAGATTTATGTCCACCGCATTAGCCAGTGGCGTAAGTCAGAGCAGCTTTTACATGTTTTGAAGCCGCAAGCGGCGTGAGAGATGCTATTGCCCTCTCCTATGAGGCGCGTGGGCTCACTTCGCCTCTAGGAATCAGGGTTCATTCAACCAGGGGAATCGCCTCATCAATTGCACTAGCAAGAGGTATTCCCTTGCAGCAAGTCTGGGACGCGGAGGGTTGGTCCTCTCCGCACACATTTGCCAATATGCATCCTATTGTTTATGAAGCCTTCTGTCCTCCGCCTTTACAGCTTCGGAGCAGGAAAGACTTCACCTACTTTGTCCAGTACGTGCTCTTTAGATTTACGTCCACCGCATCAGCTAGTGGCGTAAGTCAAAGCAGCTTTTACATGGTCTGGGGCCGCAACGGGGGGTGGCCCCCACTACACTGGGCTATTGCCCTCTCCTATGAGGCGCGTGGGCTCACTTCGCCTCTAGGAGTCAGGGCTCATTCAACCAGGGGGATCGCCTCATCTATTGCACTGGCAAGAAGTATTCCCCTGCAGCAAGTGTGTGACATGGAGGGTTGTCCTTTCCGCACACATTTGTTAGATTTTATAATCTGGATGATCACGCCACTCCGGGCTCACAGGCCCTCGAGTCAGCTTCCCAAATATAGTTCTGAGACCTTTTTGGCCTTGTGCGCACACGCTACACAACCTTGGGGTCCAGACACTTGCAGTGCGGCGGCGTTGGTATTCTCGTTCCCATAGCGTTTTCACGCAGCATCGAGTGTAGCCTTTGAAAGGGAACGTCTCGGGTTACTTTGCTGTAACCCTGTTCCCTGAAAAGGCGGGAACGAGATGCTGCGTCCTAATGCCGCACTGCCTACGTGACCGGACGTCCGTTCAGACAAATCAATCTGAGGAATGTTTCCGGTTCACTCCTATTTATAACCTGCAGGTGCGTCTCATCAGATGACGTCACCCGACCGAGGTTATATAAGCCAAAATTTGGCGTGTTTGATACACACATGCTTCACAACCGGCAACATGACAAGATGTTCCCATAGCGTTTTCACGCAGCATCTCGTTCCCGCCTTTTCAGGGAACAGGGTTACAGCAAAGTAACCCGAGACGTTTTCGGGAAACTTATCAGAAAATGAACCGAAACTTTGTGTATACTCGCCTCACAGACGTGAAAAAATATATACTTAGAAAGCGAAATGTCTGCTTTTAAAATTATGGAAAACTTTTAGATTTTTTGAAAATTTAAGATTATGTAATTCGTATGAAAAAGTAAATAATATGCACATCCCCTGCTGTGGAGACGGCGAGAATACTGGATTACCTTCATTACTACAGCTGAAAGCAAAAAAATCACAAACTTATCAAAGAATTATTAAAATGCCTAGAGTCAGTCTCTTTGCTGTTATGCAAAGGGACGGAGTCGCCTATTCGAGCCGGCTGGAGATAATTAACATTAATAGGATCTCGGGCTTGCTCTGTATTATAAAAGCTAGGAGCAGAGAAGTATGTGATGTGGTGGAGCAGGAAAGAGTGGCATGCGTGTGGGGCGATGTGACGCGCCCCAGGGACTTTAAACAGGACACTGGAATTCCGCCCTTTGATCCTCGAGCTCCCGCGGCGCCTTCACTCTGTGCAGGCGCGCTGCCTCTGCATGCTCCGTTCCGCCACTCATCCGCCCACCGCCATCTTTCGCCAACAAGCAATTTTCACTAAAATAACTGTTTTTTAATGCATTTATTTAAAATTTTAAATTTTAAAATGCACAACATTGTTGCTTTTTATATTGGGTGAAACTTTCTACAACAAACTTGCGATTGTTGTTTCTTAAGACTGTCCCCAAACTTGAATCTGAAATGTCTGCAGATTCAAGTTTGTATGTGTGTGTTCCACTTTGTCCCCATTTGAGACCTAAAAAATACATGCCCCCAAAGTGAAGTAAAAGTTTTAGGTGTTTAAAAAAGGGTATCAAAAATCCAGCGTGATACTGTTTATCTATGGCTCTCAAATAACACAAATCACTGTTTATTATTTCAATACTCCCTCTGGAAAGCAGTGTCCCCAAAAGTAGTAAATATGTCATACGTCCCCATTTTCCTTCTATGCAGGTATGTGTGTGTGTGTGTGTGAGTGTGTGTGTGTGTTTCTCCTAATTCAATATTTTGGTGAGTAGCAATTTTGCAGTTCTGCTATTATAATTACGGCACACACACACACACACACACACACGCACACACACACACACACACACACAAATACACAAAACAAGTGTAAAGAAGTAGGAAGGTTGAGGAATAAATTTCCACCTTTCGCGGTGACATGTTTCAATGCCGTAGAGTGTTAAACTTCAATTACTTCTAAACACAGGGTTAGATAGCAGAACACGCATGCACACAGTATGCATCAACATATTTTTATTACAGCTACAGGTTTCTCTTTGATGTGCAGCTTGAAATCTGTCTGTGAAGAAACCTTTAGCATGCTGTAGCATACAACGAAGCATTTTTTTTTTCTCTTTACACCAGCAAAAATATACCAAATGCCTAAAGCCTTTGCTTACATTTTATGCTGGAATAATGTAATATGATGCGCTAAAGGCCCAGAGGATCCAAGATAGGGAATTTTTTTTGACACAATGCAGGGGAAATGGTAAACTGATGCTGTCGCTAATGTTCTGGTTTTGTCCGAGTCTGTGGGCTGTGGGTAAAGACACAGTACAGTAGCAAGAAATTAATTTCAGCAGGAAAGCGCATTGCATAATCTGTACAGTATGAATGAATACGAGTCTGTCTTTTCCATCCATTTTGGCTGGAAATTATTCAGAATTTGTCATTTTAATTAAAAGGCATGACCCATATACAATCAACTGGTCCTATAGTCAAAAGGAAATAAACAAAACTTTATTATATTTAAAAAATCAATCAATCAATCATAAAATAAAATTAATTCTTCTACACCATGCAGTCACTTCACTCACTTCCACTTGCTTTCTGTAGCCACCCGTATCAAATTTAAAACACTATTGCTTGCCTATGAAGCCAAAAACAAGCCAGCACTTACGCACTTACCTCAAAGCTCTTACCACACCGTTTACTGCAGCAAACTCCCTTTAATTCTTTAGCACTGCTCGACTGATCCCACCATCTCTCAGGGCTCAAAGGAGGCTTGTACTGTATTAAAACTCTTTTCTAACATCTAGCAGGTGGAATGAAGGTTCTCTGGATATCTGAGCAGTTAACTCTTGGAACCTTTTAAACTACTGTATGTCTAAAGACATTTTAGGTATTTGGGTTGAACAAACTAAAGAGCACAGATCTCCTCAACACTGTTTTAGCCCAATGGTACTCTTAGGGCATTTTTACAATGGGCATAATTGATTCGTACCGCACCCATGAATAACTATTGCCCTTTTCCACTCACCTGCTGGCCAGCGTTTATACAGTATTATTCTTATTCTCTGTACTCGGGTTAAATTTGTGTATTTACACTCTCTGATGTAGCAGGTGGCAGTATGCACCTAGTTGGTTTGTGAAATTAAACACACAAAAAAAAGAAGGCAACCTACGCGCTATGCCATTGAAATTTTGGAAAAGAAATTCAACAGCAAGTGCCCTCTCATGCTTTTTTACTTTATCAGCTATGGCACTATAGGTCAGAGGATGAGATTGGTGCATGCTACTCTATGTGCACACTGAGATTGCAGAAGAAGGCATACGGTCCTGAGGACATCGCATCCAAACAGCGGCTCACATCTGTGTTCATGTACGACTGACTTCTTCTCTAATTTGATCTCTGCCAAAATATGATATACCATGCATTTCAAGCACACTCTGGCACAGTCCCTGGACTTTGTGGTCAAGTGTAGTCGGAAATGATCTCAGGGCCCTAAGATAAAAATGCTCATGGGAATTTATGGCATGGATATATTGATAGAGACTTCAAATTCACATTTCAATTTTAGTTTGTAATTTTAGTAATTCAAAATTACATCTCACACATCCAGGCATTTGACATAATTATTGGTTACCTATGGAATGGCTTTGTTGAACTTTTATGAGCAAATCAACTATGTTTCATGTCTCATGGTCCCTTAGTGGTCACCTCTCACCTCCAGGGTCAGCGACTGAAATCTTACATTTGGTCTGTGTATGTGAAGTTTCCTCCATGTAGTCCAGTTTCCTCCAACAATCCAAAAAAGGGTGTAGGCAGATCGTTTCCAAAAGGACCTCCCAAGATGGCGCCGGGGAGGTAGGCTGCCGTTCACGACTGCTTCGACTTATTTTACTTTGTTTTCATCTTTTAAGGTTAATTTTCAGTAACTTTAAACCGTTTAATTCATCACCATTATGTGCATTAAGTACGATAAAGATACTCTTGTTGCTATTGGTGTATAATGTACTCACAATTCGAAGTCAAGGGGAGGAGGCGTGTGCTTACTGGTAAACAACATCTGGTGCAACAGCGCAAGCATTGTTCCTTTTACACACTCTTAAACACTCAACCTGAAACTACTGACCATCAAATGTCATGCTTTCTATCTTCCTCGGGAGTTTACATTGGTCATACTCAGCGCCGTTTATATTCCACCACAAGCGGACACAGACACTGCCTTATGTGAGCTGCATGAGGCACGGGGATGCTGTGCTTATTGTGGCGGGAGACTTCAACAATGCCAACCTCAAACACACAGCGCCGAACTTTTATCAGCACATCACATTCTCATTGTACACGCACCACTGCATAGCCTCAACCAACTCCACCACCATCATCAAGTTTGCTGACATCACCATCGTGGTGGGCTTGATTACTGACAACGATGAGACGGCCTACCTGGAGAAGATTAGAAATCTGGAAAACTGGTGCCAGAGGAACAATCTCCTTCTAAATGTCAGCAAGACAAAAGAGTTGATAGTGGACTTTAGTACAAAGCAGGAGAGGAACTATCAGACCCGCGTCATTAACAAGAGCCCAGATACCTCGGTGTCCACATCCCGCAGGACCTGGTCCTGTCACATCAACGCCGTGGTAAAAAATGCCCTGGCAGCATCTCTTCCACCTCAGACGCATGAGAGACTTGCCCTCCAGGGTGCTCAGGAATTTCTACTCCTGTACCATAGAGAGCATCCTGACGAGAAACATCACGACCTGGTTCGGAAACAGCACCATGCAGGACAGACGAGCTCTACAGAGGATGGTGCAATCAGCTAAGCACATCATCCGCACTAAGCTTCTTGACCTGCACTTGATCTACAACAAGCGGTGCTGGAACAAGGCCAGCAAGATCGTGAAGGACCTCAGCCATCCCAGCAATAGACTGTTCTCTCTGTTGCGGTCTGGAAAGCGCTTGCACTCCCTGAAGGCCAACACAGAGAGACTGAGGAGGAGCTTCTTCCCCCTGGCGATACGCTCTTTTAATCAGTACACCACACAGTACTGATCTATTTTGCACATCCACACATATGTTCCTGCACTCACTTTGGACATTCCAGACATTCATTAACAATACTGGCGACTGCACACCTGCACATTCGTGGACATTAGTTACTTACTTTCATATGAGTCACTTTAAATATGACACTTTCAGGCATATTTGCAAACCCACTGGACATTTCTATTCATATTCAACTTACTATATACATTATACACAAAAAAATCCATAAATTCTATATTTTCTATTTTTATATAAATATTTTTATTATTTTCTTATATTTTTTCATATATATTTTTCTTATATTGTATATTTTGTACTGTACAGATATCTTATTTCTTCTTTGTTAAATTCACTTTCTATTTTACTTTTTCATATATATTTCCTATTAACAGTCTTATATTTTAAGGTCACGGGCAGTCGTCCAAGCTTTTCACTGCATATCGTAATGTGCATGACTGTGTATGTGACAAATAAAATTTGAATTTCAATTTGAAATTGCCCACAGTGTATGATATCAGTGTGTGTACTTGTCCCCTGTCGGGTGCTTTAAGTTGCCTGGAATAGTACAATAATGATGGATGTTTTACAGCGTTAAATGATAAAATCTTTTTTTATCATAATTAATAAAAAAAAACCACAATCTCTTATTCATTAATAAATGAAAATTTGTAGCAAATAAAGCATGCTGTTTTTGGAGAAGGACCCCCCACCCCTTTTGTTAAATTCTTTAATGGAACATTCCCAAGTGATTTCTTCCTCACATTTGTATATAATGAGCAGTGCGGTGGAGTACTTTATGTGTGTTATGTTAACCACCCATGAATAAACATTTGGGACTATCATTAAGCATCTCAGGGGAGGTTCAATCCCAAAATAGTTAGGCCTCCGATCCAGGGCAAAGCTCCAGGGTCGAGCTGTAGGGTACGCTTCCTCAGGCGAATCTGTGTTATGATGAGAACGAGTGAAAAAAATGCGTGCATTGTCGAACATCATGCAGCAGATTTGTTTGTCTCTGCTCCATTATGTTCTGCTCTACAGCTTCCAGTCGCGAGTGCTCGATGTAATTATGTCCCTCTACCCGCAGGTGAGTGTCTCTGACCCCGCCTCGGTATGTGTGCATGTGTTATTATTGTGGGAACACTGCACCGTGCTCATGAAGGTACTGGTCACGATGCCGGCTCTAGCCAACGTCCCTCCCGGGTGCGATGCTCCATTTGCGAGGCACCCAACATCACAATGAAATTAGATTTTCATGCGGTCTGAGCTTTTGATGCAGTGACATTATTGTTCTTTACAATTTACGATACAGATGCACATTTCCATGGAAACATTGGGCGTCCGCAAGGAATGAAATATGAAAGGAATACATTCACACATGATGATGCATGTAATATTTGCAGAGTGTTTCTCGACTGTTTACTCCTCAGGCTGTGATCATATGAGATTACATTTTCATATAGTGTGCTTTCATTTTTGACATATACATGGACAGAACGTTGAATTCCCAGGAAAGAGGCTGTATTAATATTTAAAATATCCCTATATCCAAAAACACTTAAATGCTATAGTAAATGTCTAACAAATTAAAATAAAATAAAGAAACAAACAAACTATTGTAGAGTAAACAACCTTCTATGGAACTGGAGTACCAGGAGGAAACCTGTGAAGAACATCCACATACACTGACAAGAAGGCAGGACTCAAACCCTTGACCCAGGAGATGCAAAGCAACAGTGCTAACCACTATGCCACCATGTAACCACACCAGAACAACAATGATAATTAGGATTTTTTAATGCTAAGTATATCAAACATTCAAAATTGCTCTAAGCAGTAACATGGAGCTAATTGAGGTTATGCTTTTGAGACATGCTTTTACTTACTAGGTCAACTTTCAGTTCCTATGTTCCTTTAAGTCTGCTGTAGTAATTTGACTTGTGCCTTCTATCGTTTATAACTTTCCATTTAAATAGTAGATTCGCTAACTTAGCATATATTACATTCTCTTTCCTTGGCCATCACTCTAATTCCTTTAAACTAGGAACCACTGTAGTCCAACTATGGACCATAGATCACCAATGGTGATCACTGTATTTATTCCCATTTTTGTACAACTGTGGCAGGACCTCTTACCCTAATCTGCTTGTCTTTGTACTGTAGAAGGAAACCGGAGTACCCAGAAGATGCACACAGACCCCAAGGTGGGAATCAAACCCAGACCCTGGAGGTGCAAGGTGACAGTGCTCCTATGCCACAATGCCGCTATCACTTTTATTAGGCATTATTTATTTATTTGCTTGTGTACTGCACAATTTATTTAGAGTTTGTACTTGTAAATGAATTACTTATACTTATTTTTTTTCCTTCCACAGGCGGAATCAGTGGCCTCATCGTGACTCATCATTAAATAAAGAAATGAATCCTGATGCTGTTTAGCCTGAAGTGGAAACCAGAGCCGAGGTCATGTTCTACCAGGTCACTCATTGCGCGTATTCATAAACCAAGGTGCTTTTATATATATATATATTTAAACAAAGCTAACACAAACTGAAAGATGCTACGAACAAATTAGGCTGATAACATTTGCATAATTGTGATTGGAGGCTATTAGCTTTCAGTTCCCATTAGAAATTGCAGCATGTTAATTTAGCTTGTCTAGTGTGTTTTTAGTTCTTTTTTTTCTTTATATCTACAGTATGTTTTATTCTCGTGTTCTCACTGAAATAAAATAGATTGCACTGCAATTCAACAGCAACTTTGAAATACACAATACTTTGCCCCTCTCATTAATTAAAACAAACAAAACAATAGACAATAACAAAAGTTAATATTTTATCAGAAATCTATTCCTTAAAACAGAAATTCAGGAAGATCCTGTATGGCGACGTACTATCCCACTGATCCTTGAAACGTCTGCAGTTTTCAAAACTCCCTGTACATTTTTAGCATCTGTCTGGAACTGGGCTTCACTTGAAGGACTTTGTGGTGCTAACATAGATGAGTGTGTACTGTAGCAAGAGCTACAGAGATTAGCTGAAATGCATCAGTGAGCGGCCCACTTTAAAATGTTTTCATGATCCTTACTAACTCCAGAGAAAAAATCTGACCAATACCAACTGCTCCTGCAAATTTCTGACCAGTCTTCTTGGCTCTTGCCCTAGAGGTTCACCCTCTGATTCCTGCATCTTCTTACAAAAGGCTGGACCAATTCTCTTTGCTTTCCTTGCCGACTCCTATTGACAATTTGAACCAATCCCAACCACAAATTCCACTTGTTTCTGCTTTAAATTTTTTAAGCTCGCTTGCTTCTGCAGAAAGTTTGTCCAAGTCTAGAGACATCCCATTCACCGCATGTTTGACTAATCCGTAGTGTTCCCCCATACGTTCTGGACTTATCCCACCCTGTTCTGTAAAAAGTTTAGCTACTTACACTTGCTCTTGCAGAAGGTTTACCTGATCGGAGCAATCCTTGCTTTCCCCACTGAAGTCTTGATCAATCCCAACTGCTCTCACAGAAAGTTTAATTAATCCTGTCCACTGCCACAAAAAGTTTGTTGAATCACATCTGTCACCACAAAAGATTTGACCAACATTTCCCATTTTCACAGAAAGTTTTGATCAATCCCAACTGTTCCCACGGAAAGTTTAATCCATCCTGCCCGCTCCCACCAAAAGTCTGATATGCTCTCACTGAGAGTCCTACTGTATATGTCCTCACAAAAGATTTGACCAACCTTACTCTCTCCCAAAGAAGGTTTGATCATCTCTCACTGAACGTTTCATCAACCCCTTTTCATTCCTGCGGAAAGTTTGACCAATCCCCTTAGGTCTTGCAGAAGTCCTTTCCACATTTGCAGAAAGTTTGAACAATCCTTCCCACTCTTGCAGACATGTTAAAGCAAATCTAACTACTTCTTCTTCAAGTTTGTTTCACATTATCTTCACCTGAGAAAGTTTGACCAAACACATGTGTTCTCACAAAAAGTTTGTCTATCTTCCTATTCATACAGAGAGCGGAAGCAACACTTTCTGGCTACAGTGCGATTGCCGGAGTTTATTGCTCCAATTCTAGTCAATCGCTGTTCCATGGAGTGTGCTGTGTCGCATTTCTGAAGTGTCCCAGGAGCAGCTCTTCATGCTTTTTCACTAAAGTTACACATACAGTCTATTTTTGCCAGAAGCCTCTTCTGAGACAGTGACTACTGTCAAGTTGTGCACTTTTTATTTTTATTTTACACAACCATACAAACAAGAGTACACACTACGAATCTAAATAAAGTAATTAAATCAAATGAAACAATAAATAAATCAATGAATTTAATGTTTGGGGAATATTAACATTACAATACAATAAGTCTGCTTTAGTACTTAGCACTTTCCTTCTAAAACACGTTCAGTGTGGCATGAAGTTGCCCAAAGGACAACAGAAAGCCAGATCACACAAGTGAGATCGGAGATTGACTCCTATTGAAAATCCAGAGTAATCCTTTCTTTTCGACAAAACGTCTAACAAGTGTGCTCACAGAAAGTTTAATTAACCCTGCCCATTCATGCGGAAAGTTTGATGAATCCCACCTGCCCCCATAAAAGGTTCGACTAACCCCACCCATTCTGAGAGAAAGTTTAATAGGTCCCAATTGCCCTTTTATATACTTTAATCAAGCTCATCCACTCCTGTAGAAAGTTGTCCAATTCCTGTTTCTCCCCTTAAAAGTTGAACAATTGCAACTACCCTCACAGAAAGTGTAATGAACCCTGACCACTTTTGCAGAAAGTTTGGGCGATCCCATCTTTTCCATAAAAAGTTTGACCAATCGTGTGATCTCACAGAAATTTTATTCAACCTCACCAACTCGCACAGAAAGCTTGACCATTCGGATCTGTTTCCACAAAGTTTGATCAATTCCACCCACTCCCACATAATTTTAACCAATCTCAACTATCCGCACAAGAAGTTTTATCAAGCACACTCAATTAAGTCCACTCACTCACCCAACCACCCACACCTGGAGACCTTTTGTCTAATACTTGTCCCACAGAAGTCTTGACCAATCCCACTTACTTTCACAAAAAGTTTGACTCATCACATCCACTCTCACTGAAGGGTTAACCAAACCCAACTCCCAACTGCACTCACGGAAAGTAGGGTTAGGATTAGGGTTAACCCTAACCCTCCCACTCCTGTAGAAAGTTTGTTCACTCGCTGCATCTGACACAAAAAATTTTCACCAGTCCCAACTTTTGCATGAGTATTAATTAATAATCATGCAAAATAAATAATAATAATTATTATTATTAGGCCCAGACCAGAATAATCATTATGGCATTTCTTTGTCCCGCTCCTACTTGTTTTCTTTTGCCGTGATGAACACCCCTAGTGCAAGTAATGGCAGGATTCGAAGTGGTACCTCCTGAAAGTGATTCTCTAACAAAAATGTTAAATTATTCAATAACTAATTAAAAGTTATGGGAAACCATAATATTGCAATTATGTGAACATGGGAGCATTGCCCAGCGGTCCTAAAATACTGCTTAAGCCACATTAGAGTTTTAAAACTTCTGAGTTCAAACTCAACCAATGATGACACACACAAAACAAACACCCACACAAACACACATACACACGTTTAAAACAGTGGCAGAAGATTGAAATTTACCTTTACTCATATGGCAACCTTGCTGTATCTGCTGTGCATCTTTCCTCTTTGATTTGGCTCTGGGGGAGCAGTAGCGGTTCGAGGGACCGAACTGTAACTATATACACACATACACATACACACACACACACACACACACTGGCCAACCTGTCATCAGTTCTCCCCTTTATTTGTCACCATGATGGAGAGATAGGCTGTCTAGAAGAACAGAATACACACACACACACACACACATACACACAGATGAACACACATTTCTACTACACAATACCTTCTACCCGAGCATATGCTGTTTTCTTCTAACTGTATTAGTCACACAAAATTATCAACATTACGATATTACTTTTTACGTCACACGTTATGGCTTTGACCTTTTGCTAATTGGGTAAACATAAATAGTTGACTGATATGTTGAAGTCGGTGATAAGACACCATGAACACACACTGTTTACTCCCACTCAGTGTCCTCTGCAAACACTCCTCCGTTCGAAGTAAACGGAAGTGTAGAATCTGCTATGAGCTGGTGTTCGAGCGCATTCAAGCACTCGGGAGAACATAACACTGACCCTGTCATGAAAAACGTCAGTCTTATTTACACTTCTTGTGCATAAAATACTGCAGATTAAATACTAGGTATTCCTGGCTCGACTGCTGGTTGTTCTGGTGGTCATCTTTAAACCTTCTGTCTGCGTGATGTACAGTATGTCCAGGTATTAGGCAACATTTAATTAACCTGGATTGACCGTTGTATAGTAGGGAGAGTTTCACTCCACCTAAAATTCTTTGTAGAAATGTTTTCTAAAGCTCTTCTAAGTAGTTGCAAAGCTTTTTGCTATTGTTTTTAATCTAAGGAGCATTTGAGCTCTTGAAGCCTCACCTACAGTAGAGCCCATGCTGGTGGAAAAATACTTACAATTTCAGAATATATAATAGAATATGACATATTTCTACTTATAACCTTTACAATATTAAGCTCTGCAGGGATAGTCAACATATCATTGAATGTTCTACATAGAACCAACTAACTAGGTGTTTACCTACAATCATTACAATTCAAAGAACCCGTAAGGAACCTTTGAAGAAACCTTGGATAAGGGTGGGTACTGGGTTATGTATCGACACTGGGGAACTCTGTTACATAATGCATTCGAATTGTTTCTTTCATCCTATAGTTAGCTAAAGAGGTGGAGTCACCAGCAGAAGGTTGGAGCCTCCAGATATTAACAGGAACTTAATCATCAGCTATTTTGACTCATAAAATGGCCTCATCTTCCTGTGGAACCTGACTAATATGAAGTACCACACCACTCAGTTTTCATTAACAAGTTGCTAGTGCATGGTGGTGTGATTTGTGCCACAGCCTAATGCTAAACGCTACCTACTGTAAAACACACACGAGAGCACGTCTCAGCAGTAAGCAGTGTAAAACTGATCAGAAGTTTGGACGTGCATTGAGATGAACGCACCGCGGTTTCACCTCTCTCTTCTCTAGCAGTAATAAACTCATTTGAAGTGGTTATACAGCGAGCTTGACAGCAGCCGGTGTTACATTCTCACTCCGTCTGAAACGAATCAATCGGCAGAATCCACATGAGGCTTTTATCTGACTCGGCTAAAGAGAATACAAATCGGTCCAATTATTCAGCGTTGCTGCATAGCAAGAGCCGAACACAAACAAACGAATAAACACATCCATAAATAACGCCTTGTCAGGCTGATGTGTGAAGCTGAGGACACTCGCAACTCCAACAGTGCGTCTCTCATCATCTATCAAAACTCATTCTGCTCCTACAGTAAGATATCCAGCGATGGATTGTTTAGGTCTGGAGCATGTCGAGCTTTGGTTATGATTTTCATATGAAACTCTTAATCTGTCCACACATCCTGTTTACTCATCATTTATTTCAGTTTGTCGTTGTTTGAACGTCAAATGGACTTCTCAATAGCTGCACTTTCTTTAAGTGCTGTAGTCTGATTGGTTGAAATGTGATCGATTTTTTTTTTTATAACTGCAGCTTTGACAGTACTCCAGCTGTAAATCACAGGTTTATATTAATACACTCTTTTTAAATTCATTGTAGTTTCTATGGTAACAATGTACACTAGGACATGTGTGTATGTTCAATGGTTGACATAATCGTGGCCTTATAATAAACCCCTTATAAAGCTGTATTATAAGTGTGCTTATTTAACAAATGCCATTGGTGATATAGACAAAAGTTCTCTAAAAGTGCTCGGTTTATGAAAATAAATCAGTAATATGTCATTCTTGGGTATATACAAATTCATAATTTGTAATTCATTTTATTTTCCTATAAAAGCATACAAACCAGCATTTAAATAATAATAATTCTCATGGAGCTGGATTTATTTGCTTAAAGCGTTGTACCATGTAGGTTTTTGGATAATAGTCATTTATTTCTATTAATGGATGCAGAGATTCCAGAATGTACACTACTGTTCAAAAGTTTTAGAGCACTTGTTTAGTGATTTATTTTCTACATTCTACAACAATACTGGGGATTTCAAAACTATAAAATAACACATATGGGATTAAGTAATTACATAACAACAAGAAAAACAACAGTTAGTTGTTATTATAAGACACAGAGGTCAGCCTTTCTGTAATAGTTCTTGCAAGAACAGTATTGTCAAGTGCATTTGCGAAATCCGTCAAGCACCATAATGAAACTGGCTCTCATGAAGGCCGTCCCAGGAGGGCGAGACCAAAACCTACCTCTGCCACAGACGAGAAGTTCATTTAGAGTTATCAGCCTGAAAAATAACCAATTAACAGCACCTCAGATTAGAGGCGTTATGAAGTCTTTACAGAGCAGAAGTAGCAGAAACATCTCACCATTAACTGTTCAAAGGAGATTAATGCATTTTTTGGACGCCTTCAGCATTCCTTTACAATGTAGAAAGAAATAAAAATCAGGAACCATCATGGAGTTAGAAAGTGTTCTAAAACTTTTGAACGGTAGTGTTCGTAGATTGGGTTTCATTTTGAAAAGAAATACCAGAAATTCTCTAAAAACCCTTAAAACTAAATTTTTCACGTTAAGAAAATATTCCAAATAACCATCCAGTGACCCCTTGAACTGACCTTATCAGAAGAATTTCATTTTGCCATTGAGGACACAAGGTACAAGAATGTGATACTTGGGCAACTCAGTGGGAATTATTACAGATAAGTGACAAATATTTTCAGTTCCAGTACCAGATTTGGTAGTAAGAGGAAGAAATTAACTTCAGGGGTAGCTCAGTGGTTAAGGCATTGGACTTATCCTAATGTTTCACTAACGGTTCGGAAGATCCCAGGTTCAAACCCCACAACCACCAAGTTGCCACTGTTGGGCCCTTGAGCAAGGCCCTTAACCCTCAACTGCTCAGATGTGTAATGAGATAAAATGTAAGTCGCTCAGGATATCTGCCAAGTGCGTAAATGTAATTATATTAAGTAGCACTCACAGAAATTAGGAATTAGTGATAACCATAGGTGTGGAAACATATATTACTCAATATAATCCCTGGTACACCAATGCACTTATCCCAATGTTTCACTAATGCTTGGACACAATTAAGGTAAAAAGTTTCCTCACTTTGCCGAAACCATGATCGGACTGCCTGCTTCACGTCTGAAATGCTGGCCTCCCAGGAACTCCCTTAATGGCTCAAAATTGTGAAAAGTTTCTGTTATGTGCAAGTGATGTTGATGGATTTTTAAGGATCAGGCATTCACAGGAATGACTGCAGTGGGCTCCGAACCACCTCAGCCAGGATTTTACTGACATGCAGCATATTTGCACCGTTCAGATGTTTTACTGTGGCTAAGAGTCTCATCACCGTACTGTATTTGGAGTCTTTTGTAAATCTCACACCTTGATTCACCAGAAAGTTCATCACAGGTACCAGCTTGAGTTGAACACCTCTCATACATCAAGGCAAGAAGCTGCAACTACAAATTATGCTTTTGATCGTGTCATTTTTCAGTTTTAAGCTGTATTAAGCGTATATTCCACGGAGGAAAAAAAAAAAAGAACTGCAATATGTTTCATAAAAAAATGAAGCTCCACCCACTTCACATTATCATTTTGACATTTACAGTTTGTTATTTCTTTTTATATCACAGCAACATTAAGTATTTTTGCCCACAAGATCACTTTGTCTTTATTCAAATTTATAAATTTGACATATTCATGGTTATTAAATTATTCTCGTTTTGGCGTTTTAATACAATTTATTTAAAAGGAAAAGGAATTTTCCTAAAAAAAATAATAAATATTTTTTTGGTCTGCAGATGTGTGCATATTTATGTAGATGTCTATTGTTTTGCTTTCTTCTCTCTTCTGTAACGTGTAGCACCTCGCAGTAGACCAAAAAAAGAAGAAAAAAAAAACAGATAAAAAAATACGATAGGCGATGTTCCTGGGATTTTATCGAATCAAGGGCTGTATACAGGCTCCAGTATAACCTCATAGCCCTTTATCGTGAGCAGGTCTTACTGAGAACCTTTATGATGCATTGTACACTCATAGACATGAAGACCTGAGACAGTTTCTACACTGAAATGAAACAGTCCTGTCATGTTTCCTGTCGATAAAAGAAAAATAAAGAAGACAGTATATAGAACAGAGGCGAAGAGGACTGTAAGACACCAGCACTGACTTCTACCTGATGAGAAATGTGTGTATCGCCTCAGGTAAGTTTCGTGTTCTCTAGTGCCACGGAAAGTTCTGGATATTCTTTAAGATGAGAAAGCCGAGATGGAGGTTCTGTCAAAAGTCTTAACGGTGAGAACGCCCTGCAGTGAAGAAGACAGCCGGGATGTTTTAGCAAGACGACTTGCTAACCTGGGGGAAAAAGTGAGAGACAGAAAAAGAGAGAGAGAGAGAAAAAAAGAAGGTGTTCAGGATGACGGTAGGTCTGGATGATACTTCACGCTGCTTTGAATCTTAGAAGCAAAAGTCTGCTTTCAAAAACGAGCTGACAGAGGCATGGCTGCTCTTCTCTCAAACGCTCAGTCTGTTTATCCACCCGAAGCCCCGCAGGTACGTGTGTGACTTAGACTCCGAGCTCAAAAGGGTAAACGCCGACGAGTCGATGTCAGGGCTTCTCAAAATATCTCTCTTCAGACCCACAGGGTGCTCGGCCTCCCGGATTGCCCTCAAACACACGGTGGTGTTAATGCAAGCTGAGATGCATGCCTTCGCCTTCACATTAGTTTATATTAAAGAATGAACATGCATGATTAAACCGAACGTATCATCAGTGCTGACCTGAGATCTCAAAATTATATCTATAGAACAAAAATGGAGAGACTAATCCATCCTGAACGACTTGAATATTAATCTGTATCAATATCCTGTATCATTATAACACATGACCTTTAACTGTAATTTGTTTTGAAACAAAAGTTTAACACCTTTCATCTTGCTCTATTTTCGTTTCACAGTAGCTTACGTTTACAAAAAATAACAACAACAAAAAAAACTGTCTTTATACAGTAGTACAGTAAAGTAGTTTGATCTCTATGTATAAATGATGATACAGCAGCTTGTTATTGTTTTAGTTCATCTTTTTACTCTTAACACTTGCAACACCATCCACCTGGTAATCTTATTATATCGCTGCATTGCATTCGGGGACTTCAAGTCCAGCTTTTGCATCAATGGCCTCACCCTGTGTATGCCAGATTTCTCATTATTATGATGTTTAAACATTTTACCTGTTCGAGATTGCAGATTTAATTACTGTTGAACTGCATTCCGATATTCCATATATCAAGCCAATTCCACATGCTTGGGCTATTAAAGGAGTTCCCCAGAGGCCAGTGTTTTAGATAAGTGCAAATAAATTGGGGGGATTATTGCATAAGTGTTGAATGGTATTGTGAGCTCATGCAAAATGAGTATATGAATACTGTATATAATGCATGCTAGGAAGTTATAGAAAAATGTTCAGGATGGATGTAAAACATTTTTGGGGGAATACAAACTTTTGCTCTCAACTTTTAGACAAATGAACACACATACTGTACTAGCATTATATTCAGTTGGTGCTGTGTTAGCATACCGTGTGCATGTATGTGTGAGTGAGTGTGTTGAGAAGGAAAGCAAAAATACTCTTATGAAGAATGCACACTTAAGAATCTGCTCCTAGAACTGGGCATTTTCAATTTCTTTGCAAAGCCAGCAGTTTGTGTGTGTGTGTGAGAGAGAGAGAGAGATGTGTGTGTGTTCACATTATTATTCCATATGCTCCAAAATTACATATCGAAGAAATATCAGCTATAGAATGCGACGGTATTATTCTGCACATCAGCAATATCAATGTCGAACAGCAGCAAGGACAGGGCCGGAGTAACCAATGAATTCTAAACAGTGTGTAAGTGTGTGTGTGTGCCCTCACACCCTCTCCTTGTAAGCACACATACTACTGTATATATTTATACACATAGTGGAAAGAGGATAGGTCTATCTTTCCTCCTCTGCATGATCAAAGCCTGCGAACTCCACGTGGCTAAAGGAAAGAGGGTTTAAGAGTCCCTGAGCCGTATTACATCCACAGATTTGCACATGTATGACAAACTTTTGGGGGGAAAAATCTGATTTTTAGACGTGAAACGGCAGGGAAAACTAATGCTATTATGGCTACATTCTACGTTAAGCCTCTTACGGTGCTGAGACACACCTCACATACGAGGCCTCTCGCTAGAAAAAAAAAACTAATCCACGTGCGAGAAACGTAATCGCGTGTTAGGTGATCAAACGCACTACAAACCTCCACCAATATGAAATGTTACAGCTTCAAATCCACAGTAACTAATCTTGTTACCTTGCTTCTCTACTTTTAGGGAACAGCCAGCAGTTTTAAGAAACACACTCGCCTCCAGATGGGTCTAAATTTAGTGCGCATGCTTCACATAATGTTAGGACTTCATGTAAAACCTCTCTCTCCCACACACACACACACACACATATACACAGCATACAGTCTGTGAAGGTGTAGTGGTTAGCACTGTGGCCTCACACCTCCAAGGACAAGCATTCGATTCCCCCTTCGCGTGGATTTTGTGTCTTCACCTCATGCTTTGTGGGTTTCCTCTGGGTTTTCCGGTTTCCTCCCACAGTCCAAAAACATGCAAATTAGGCTAAATGGCGTTCCAAAATAGCCCGCAGTCTATACCCTTTATAAGCAGTATAGATGATGAATAAATATATAGTAGTTTGTCTGCTCTGTAGCTCCAGATGCTCTTGACTTACAGAATGAAGGTTCAACACATTGTCTGTTCTGTGTTGCTTTTCAGTACCACCACTGTTGTGTGTCGCGTAGAGTGGATATGTTACCATAGGCTTTGTGTCCGCTCATCATCAAGCTAAAGACATTTCACATTAGGCGTGATTGATGCAGGTGGCGGTATGTACAGTATCTACATGGTTTGTAAGCCGCAATTAAACACAACAAAAGAAGAGAATCATGAAGTCCACCTTCGCTCTATACCTAATATTACTGATATTTCAGAAAAAAAACAATTCAAGAGCGATGCTCTCACGTGTCTTTAGCTGATTTTATCAGCGACGGGGTTGTAAGTCAGAGGATAAGATTGGATCGTGCTATAAGTCTAAACAGCAATGAATTCCTTATCTGAATAGATTCATGCCCGAATATGCTCTAGGTTCCCTGGGAAAACCTTTCCAAGTGGACTTGTGCACAGTTCCTGAGACTGAAGCGAATATGTTCTCACTGATCAAAATAAGCCAGACTTTGGGGACAAGTGTTCTCAGAAACGATCCCAGGGTCCTGATGTGAAAACGCCCTAAAACTGCTCATTGGATGTAACATGTAACATTGGGTGTGTCTCCTGTACGTCCTCCCCGAGCGCATCCGGGTCCTCCCCAGGCAACCTTTTACGGTTCTTTATGCTGTTTATTAATGGAGACAGAATCAGGAAAGTAAATAACATTTCTTATCACACTCTAATTAGCATTACCTTGTCAGACAACTCGTCGGAGCTTGTTCAGTAATACTAACAATAATCCCTCAATCCCAGCATTCGGCTTAATAATAAGTGTTATCTATTATACTCAATTATAACTGTCGATTACTTTCACAGCAATTAAAAAGGTCTATATATTTGGTCTATATATATATTTTTTGGTCCAGCGCAGGCACAAGTGGCATATCCCCCCCTCAAGCTGTTTTTCTTTTAAAGGCTCTACAAGGGTGCAGGTCTTAAACAAAGCGAGTGCAGATGCCTATTGAAGGCATGAGCTAAGAGCAGAAAAACGGTTGCCTGGAGTGCCAGCAGGTTGCCAGGATTAAAACATGAAAATAAGCCTTTGATGCTGAATAAAGATAATAGAGATGTGCTTAATACACACTCACACGCTCTGTGTCTCTGCCTTTCTCACACACTTGCCTGATTAATTTGAGTCTGAATGGTTATGTTAAATAGCACGAGGTGACAAGGTGCCTGCCAAATCCTGCTCTTGACATGCTGTAATTCTTTTTTAGAGACTTCACCGTGGCTGTTCGGTCATGCAGAAAGACCTCAGCACATCTATAGGGCAGGAAAAATAATTAGTATGTAAATACGGGCTGGATGGAGGGCAGGGCTTAAATGAAGTCAGAGTAACACGAGCAATATATCTATAATCAAGTATGAAAATGTTTCAAAGGTTTTTAAAACCCAGCATGATTAAAATTTTGTTTATCTGATTTGATTGTTCAGACCGTTAATGTTTCTTAATTAAGGAACCCGTATAAAGATAATAATGAAACATTGTTAAATAAACAAACGGAAAATTCACTGTCGACGTAAAGTTATGTTTAAATTGTTCTTTATTCAACACTAATGGAAGGAGCCTCCAGTCCAAGTGTTCTTTAAAGGTTAGTACTGTGTGTAACTGAAAAACACAGCCTGGTGAGAAGATAATGATTTACAGCGATTATAACAAGAAGTTGCTAATGTTCAAGTCAAACTGAGACTTTCTTTTGAATAAAGGTGGTTGACTTTGATGAAGCTAATGAAAAATTTAAGTACAGTATGGTTTAAGGAAGAAGGCCGTACGTCTGTGAATGACGATCCCAGAGCCCACTGCAGTCATTTCCATGAACATTCAGCGACTGGAATGCCTGATCCTTGGAATCCGACAAATAACTTATCGCCAACTTGCCTAAGACATGCATCTGTAAGTGGGAACTGTGCACACATTAATTCCCCAAAACCACTTGTGCATTACAGGGAGTTGACTAGGAGTTATTGCCACATCTCCTGTACAGTCCTGATCTCACTCCAAGACATGTCTACATGTGTGCACCATTAAAGGAGTTCCTGGGAGGCCAGCATTTAAAACACAGAATACTATTTTAATAATGCATTACAGATGTTGTTATTACACCTTTTAGTGATTTTTATTCTGCATTATGATTTGAATGCATATTCATCAATACCAAAGAAGCCTAGTTAAAAAAAAAAATACTTTTATGATACTCAATAGGTTCTAGTGTAAATAAAATGTTTATACATCCAGCTGTTATGTAAACAAGCATTATGAGTTATAAAAAATGTTACAAACATCTTTTTATCATTCATTTATTCATCTTTTATACCGCTTATCCTGTGCGCATGGGCACGGAGGGAACTGGAGCCTATCCAAGGAGACTTTGGCCATGAGGCAGGGTACATCAGGACATGGTGCCAATCCATCGCAGGCAGGGCACGCACACACACACACACACACACACTACGGGCAATTTGGAAACTCCAATTAACCTAATCTGTATGAGGAAACACACCAACATGCAAACTCCACACTTACAGGGGAATTAAACAATCAGCGGTGGAGGTGCGAGACCACAGTGCTCAACACTACCCTACCGTGCCACTGAAAATGTATTTTATCTTTTATTGTTTTTTGATATGTCACAAGAAACAACTTTATGTGCAAATCTAAATGCATTACAACAATTTGTGCATTTTGCTTTCAAGTGCATCATATACACGCTGTAAATGTATTCACCATACATATAGATTTAATAAAACTAAAGTTTCTCAAATTTCTTGTACTTTCTGTTTCAGACACCGTGGGAAATACGGTTACAGCAGACGAGTTTATTAATAGAAAAAATAAAGAGAAATTTTTAAACGATTTGCTGAAACCCAACGGGAGCAGTCTCTTCAGAACGTGGTGTGTGATGCGGATAAAAGCCAACATTAGTCTTCAGCTTAAAAGGCTAATTCATTTGTTGAATCATTGTTGTGTAAATTATAATTAACTGACATCACTTTGTACATTTCGCGCTTTATTTTTCTCCTTTTCTAATCGCCGATTATCTGCATCTTGTTTACAGCCAGTGTGCTCCGTGGATTTTTCAGTTTTTCTTTCTTTCTGTCTTTTTATTTAATTATTTTCTAGCCTGATCATGGCTGAATAAACAAAATGGATGTCGAGAAGCACTTAATTATGTTAATCTCGGTCTCTAGAGAGAGAGAAAAAAAACATTTGTTGTACTCATCACGAGAAGGGAAAATGTTTTATTGTCGAACTGGCACGGTTAGACTGCGATCTTTTCGTGCTAACAAACTTGAGAATCGATAATTGTGTCCTGCGGTGCTCTTTTTCATCTGACGTGCTTATTTTTTTTGGTGGCTGTGATACAGCAAATACGGCGTCACAGATGCAAACACAATGCTAATCCAGATTTCCTGGAATAATGAGATTTGGGGTGGATTATGATGGGCACCCTAGCGAGCTTCACCAACAACGGGTTTGAGCCAGTAGTGGACCACGCCAAAAATCTGCTCTGTGAAGGGAAAGAAAAATATCCCAGTTCTTTAAAAATAAAAAAAGCAGCGTGGCTAATCCTATTTGAGACACTTGACTGGCAGAGCTAATTACGGCGTTGGGGGCATCGGCTGACACACAGGGACCACTGAGGCAGACCAAAATGCAGAAGAGAGACAGCTGGAAGAACCCGATCTGAGACGGCTGTGTGTTTTAATGGAGGACCATGGGAATGCTAATTTGGCTAATACTTGCTAATTCTTGATAGCGTACGTCTCAATACTTTGCGGCTCAGCTTGACTTGTGAAGTTTCTCAGTGTGACATTTTTCTTCGTGTGTGTGTGCGTTTGCGCGAGACGACACACAGGAGTATCGTTAGCCGATCAGTTAGGGAGCTAGCGTGATTGTTCAGCCAGCGCGGTAGCGGCTAATTGTCTCATCTCAATGCTAGTTCAGCCTATTCAAAATGCAGAAGGGTCTCATGCTGCGTCTGCTTTGTTTTCTGAGAGATTGATGATTGTCCTTCGCGGCCGCACACACACACACACACACACACACACACACACAGAACGGTTCTCTGCTCGTAGTGTTCCTCCACTGAAGTGTAATAACTGGATGGAGAACATAATGCAGTCTTTACACACACCAATGCGATTAGCTTGTTTGTGCTAGTCAACGTGAGCATTCACAGGCGTCTGCACAAGAGCACGTCTCAGCCTCTATGCAATTTCCATTATGCGCCTCTGAGAGGTTTCTTTTCCTTTTTTTTTTTCTGGTTTTGTTGTTTTGAGCGTGTCTCTTTGCATCTCTCTTTCATTGCATTCTGTTAAATGAATTTTCATGCTCGTTGACTGCGCCGCACTCACAAAAATAACAACCATTCACAGCATCTGTTGCTAGAACAAGGGCACGCACACACAAACGCTTTCACACACATACACTTACACACACATTTCAATCTTGTACTGCAGAAGAATAAATTAACCAGCTTAGCATTAAATAGAATACAAGCGGTATTTCATGTGATGTATGTAGGTATATAGTCTTCCTTTTTTCCGAACTACAAAAAAAGCCTGAATTCAAAGTGTTAAAAAGGAATGTTAAAAAGAAACAAACACAAATGCTTATAATTTAGCTAAAACTAATATATTAGGAGTCTGTGATTGAGAGGCCTTTAATTGTCTTATGCATTGAAATGATCCAGTTAAAATAATAATAGAAAAAATCCTTCAGTAACAGCATATGTGTATATTTAAAAAAAATAATAATTAAAAAAACATCACAGCATTTGGTTCATCTCAGGTAACCGTAGTGACACTTTACCTTGAAAAATAAATCATCCAAATCCTTTTAGTTTTATGTGTTTAATCATGTATAGAATGAAAAGCTCATTTACTGAGCTTGAACATATTCACCCTCATGAAATATTTCTCAATTCATTATGAAAAGTTCTAAAAGTCTCACCTCCAACAGTAAGTTGAAATTTCTTGATTTTTCTTCTTCTTTTTTTTTTTTTTTTTTTTATATGTCTGATATTGTGGTGACAACGTCATTCTGCAAAGAATGTTTGCATCTTAGGTACAGTAGTGAGATTTTCTTTACTCTAGCCAGAAAGAGTTCACAACAAACCAAATATAATATTATTAAGCAAATTTGTAGTCAAATTTTAGTAAAATTGCAATCAAATATGTCTTGTTTTTTCTGGAGTAGATTTTGCATTTTTAGGGAATAATTCCTAAAAACTAGCAAAAGTAACTGCTGTTAGAACAAAGACATTTTTGCAAACTTTAAACAACACTTAACACTTAAAATTAGTACTTATTTTATAATGTATTAACAAAGAACAAAATTAATTAATTAATTATTAACCTTTTTTTTAATCCAATGTTGAAAATTACTTATAAAGTTTGAAAATTATGTTAAATTAAATACAAGTTTAAAAAGAAAAATAATAATAATAAATCTGAAAATTTTTAATATAAGATAGCAACTAAACAAATATAAGATAGTTGTGTAAATACATTTTTATCAGCAGATCTTTTTTTTTTTTTTTTTTTAAGAAATAAGTGATTAAAATTAGGAAATTTTTCTGCTAATAGAGCAAGAAATTTATGCATAAAAAATAACCCTGTATTTGATGTGTTGTAATTTTACTTTAAAAGACTGTAGATAATTTGAGGTATTTTCACTTGCTAAGTTGCCATTATTTGCAGTGTTAATAGCACCATAATTCATTCACATGAATCATTTACGGTTCACTCAGAGAACGCTAATCAAGTTTTTCATACGTTCCTTCCAAATCTACCAGTTTTGTGTCAACAGCGTGTTCTCAGCTTGTCCTCGGAAACCCTGAAAATTGACCCTCTCTTTTATGAGCTTGATAATTGCCAGCTGAGTGAAATCAGGTGTGTTATAACACAAAAGTACACATAAACAAGTTCTTCAATTTGAGCGTCCAAAAACTATTTAGGACAAAGATAGTGAAAATAGTGTTTCACATCAAATTGTTAATTGAAGCAATTGTATACAGTATGTGCTACCAAATGTTCCATTTTAATTCTAATAATAAAATATTTCAGCAAAAAAAGAGAAAATTAATCAAAAGAAAATAAAACCTAGGTGGATTTTAAGGTTTTGGTAATAATACCTAGGTGGAAATGAAGGTGTTGCACTGCTGATCAGAAGGTTCCTGGTTCAAACCCTGGTGCCATTGGGCAGCCACTGTTGGAAGGTCCTTTACCTCTGATGCAATCAGAGTCGATCTGGAAACCTGACCCTATAAGTACCTGTCACAGAAATTATTGATATACCTCTTGGGTAAGGTGTGTCTGTTACCTGATGTGGCACGTGGACGGACACGTTCATATTGCATTACACACTTTACAACTTTACCATTACTGTTTTAAAGCTTATTCTGAAGGACATATAAAACTAACGTGTGAGCATTGATACGAAGAAGTTTTCTAAGTTTAAGTTTTTGTCAATCTTCATTAAATTAAATGTTGGCAAACTGTTTACGTCCCCTGGTGGACTTGTGACTTTTGTTCATTTTGATCGCATTCATTTCTGGTCTGCCCAGGTACATCCCCCAGCCACTGCGGCCTGTATAAGTGCAGTCTCATTGAAGGTTCCAACCCTGGATTTACTGGAGAGGTTTGTGTCAGAAAGGGCCAAAAACTCTCAATCAAATACCTGACAAACCCCTGTGGCACCGCCTAATGGGAGCAGCTAAAAGAGGAACGACAACAACAACATCGACAAACTGCTTCGGTATAAGATGGATGAACCACTTGCCACTTGGAACCCATAAAACCAACACATTGTTGATTATTTCCCCATGTTGTGTTTTCCCTTTATTTCCAGGCGTCATTAGTAGTTAATAGTAGTTATTTTGGTGTCAATGTAGTACTGTTTATTCTTGCATCCTTACCTATGAGTAACTCAAACATACGTATGAGTAACAGTAAGTCCAAGATTGGGATTGCTGAAATATAGCTTATATTAAATTTTGAAATCTTACAGCATAAGATATGTCACCTTCATTTGTTCCCTTCAGAGTGCACTTGAGCCTGCCTACAGCTTCAAACAACAATCTGCTGCTTGAGCAAGTGCTTCTGGATAGACATGTTCACTTTGTGTATCAATCATTGCATATCTTAGAGCATATAATACAGCCAAGGTGGATCAGGTCAATACACACACACACACACACATGATGTGTTCAATATGCATGTTAGCGGAGACACAGTGATAGATGATGTTTGCCAGCAAGATATCCAACAGTTGCTATCCCTCAGGTAAGATCGAGTGTGTGAATGTGTGGAGGGTCGTTCACTTCAAATCATATCATGTTGGACTTCAGCAGGTTGTTGAGACATAAATTCCCTGTGTACTGTCTTCTTCTCTCCCACTCTTTCTGTCTCTCTCATTCTTCCCCCCCTCAAGTGCCCCAGTCCCTGTCTCTGCACATTTGTCATATCCGTCACACAGAAACACATCAAAGAGAACATACACATTTCCCGGCAATGTTATAACACCGAATTCGTCTTCCTACCTTGTGTCTTCTCGGGCGGACAACACAGACGTCTCACATCACGTCCCGGCACCTGCCCTGACACATCCCGTACAGTTCTACACACGAACGTGACATTTTTCATTACACACAATGCAACTTTCTTTCCTACTGTTTTACACAGAGCATCAGGCTCGCTATATGCCTAGCTAATGGCCTCCAGGCTAACACGGCAGATCTCATTAGCGTGCGACTTGTAAGATCACCTAGAGCAGTCTGAGCTGAACAAATTAACCAGGTGCATACTTTTTCCAGAGCTCCACATCCCGGAGAGGGGTTGAATCTATAAATAAGGAGACGAGCAAAGGCCAAATGAGCACTGCCTTTACGGCCTGTCTAGTACAGGTATTGTAATCAGGTTACAGTGTGTGATTTTGTTAGTTGTTCATGTAATGTTTTTTTTTTTCTCTACCACATCAACATGAGCAGATAATTATATCTGGATGTGATTTACTGAAGAAAGAGACAGATTTCTAGTTAATTTCGACATCCTGACCTGAAGATGCTGTTGCTGAGCTAAATAAATGCTCTGACGCTGAAGTAGATCATCAAATTTAAAGCAGAGCGGTGATGAAAATGGGGTGTAATGTTAACAAATGTGTAGGTCAAGTAAAGCCAAAAGGCAGACAGGTTATCTTCAATTTCGGCACAAATTAAAACACTTTAATGAACACTATCCAAGCTGAATAGTTCGGATAGAAAAAAAATGCATATTTCGTTACAAACGCTGCTGGAGGAGTTATTTTTAGGGGTAACAGGGAAAGTCTGTAGTCAAGATGAGGGTGAGGGTTCCCTCTTTCTTATTATGTTACAGAATCCTCATTAAAATCTTCTAAAAAAAGGATCTTAGAGGTTTCCGAGGCCATCCTTGTAAACATACTTGCATTGGCCATCTTTCAGCAATGAGATACGGTATTAATCTTGGTTTTCCAATTTAAACATAAATCACCCAAAACGTGACTAAATGACCAATTTGATGTGACTTGTCACGTGCACTATTGCTCAAAAGTTTGCGGATCACTTTGAACTTTTCTTTGTTTTTGTTTAGTGATTTATTGTCTACATTCTTCAACAATACTGGGGATTTCCAAACTATGACATTATGTAACAACAAGAACTACTGTACATTCAGTCGTTATTTAAGACACGGAGGTCAGTCTTTCTGGAGCAGTTCTTGCAAGAACAGTATTGTCAAGTACATTTGCAACACCCATCAAGCACCATGATGCAACTAGCTCTCATAAAGACCATCCCTGGAAAGCAAGACCAAAACAAGACCAAGACCAAAAGCACGTTTTCAGCAGTAGTGTATATATTATTTTGAATAAATGTGTCAATCCATTTAGCCTCACCATAAGATGTCTATTATTGGATATTTACAAAGAAATTAACATTTTTGTTTATTCGCTACCTAAACCATCCATCTGTAGGTAATAGTTGGAATGTTCCACAAGTCAAAAGCCAGATATTCAACAAAAAGTCACATCCTCTGAATTTCCTAAAGATCATATGAACTATATTGCCCCATTCAATCTAATTATCATCAGCTTTAATTATAATCTCTTAAATCAAGCATTAGCTAGAACAGTATACACTATGAACAGGCATGATACAAACTCAGATGTAGACAATGGACAGATGAGAAATGTATTAGCTAGACTTTTTGGAAAATGCTCTAACATGGTACACACCCTTATGTTTTAGTGTCCAGAATCTCTAAATAATAAAGCTAAGAAGTAGTAGCTAACTAAATAGGATATCTTACAGTATAGTGAGCTACTTAGCTAGTCAAGTGCACCAAAAAACAAGAATGAATGGGTATGATTATATGTTATTGTAAGTAACAATATATGTTATTGTAAGTCAAATTGTTGTCTATGTTTTAGGTTCACATTTTGCATTCAGTCTTTTGTGAAAGATATTCAATCCTAGCTGTTTTTTTTTTTCATTATTATTTCTCTTCAGACTATACATGTACCAATGTGTTCACCGCAAAATGAGATTTATTCATTTTAACAGATTTTAACCAGGACTACTGTTAGAGGATATTTTTGTGCTTGCTTTCTTTTTGAGTCACAATGATGGTAAAAAACAAAATCTGGCAAAGAATGTAAAAATTGGTTTGGTTATATAGAGGTGAATTTAGATTTTTCAAAGCGTTATAACTTTACCATCTACAGTTTCATCCCATGGACAAATCAGGCTGCAGGTGTGTTTGTTAAAAATAGCAGTCTCAGGATTTAATTGTGATTACTGACAGCACACTGAAAAAAGAAAAAAAAATTAAGGACAGAAAGAATATTAAGGATTATAAGAAATAGTGAAAAGCAAACTTAAAGTTCAATTTACCACATGATCAGCTTCTTCTTTTATACTTTTATAGATGACAGCACCTTATTACAGATGTTTATAACTGCTGGAGAAACTGCAATAGCAAGAACATCCTTTTTTCTTCAGCATTCTTTTAAAGTCTTTTAAGAGCTTGTAGTTAATTTACAACCACTATTTTGCTCAGCTGTTTGTTTTCCTTCACTAATCATGTAAAACGAAAGAAGTTATGTGACTGGCAGAAGGTTGGCTCTTTATAGATGTGTCTCATGTGTTTCAGCTCTGCAATGAGGTTGTTCACTGTCATGTTTTGCCAAGAAATCATGTTCTAAGCTAAATAAGTTATAAAAAGAAGGATATTTAGAGATTTTCAAATTATGTATTTTTTAAACAACTTTGTGTGCCTGAGGAAAATAATTAATCAGAATTAGTAAAAAGTCAACCTTTAAATGTTTAATCACAGTAGGTATATATTGTTGGTATGTATGTGCTGGACTTAAACTCCATGTTTCTGATTCTGAAAAAATTACAACTTTTATTAATTTATTAATTTATTATTATTATTATTATTATTATTATTATTATTATTAGAAGTAGTAGTAGTAGTAGTAGTAGTAGTAGTTATGAGAAATAAATAACTCACTGTCATTTAGATCACTCCTCTTTTATTTATTTATTTATTTATTTATATTCTACTTGGGTATCTATAAATAATAATAAAAATAAAAAAAAATTAGAAGACCAGGTACAAAAGGCTTTGTCCATAAAGCCCATGCTGTAGATTCGTCCATTGAAGTCCTATAATAAATCCACAGTACCCACAACAGTAAAATGGTTTACAGCGATGGCTATTGGATCTCAGTTTTACTGTCACATTTGTTAAATTTATACTTGTTGAGCATCAAATAAGTCTCCTAATGACTTTAAAAATATAGGGTTACGGAAAAATGTAGTGTTTGAAAATGTAGTGATGTAGGATGCTGATTTTTTTTAGCATGAAATGTAGTGAGTAAAAGTAATTTTCAGCACTATGGGTTCACATTTCAGTGCTAAGCAGTTATTGCCCAAAGGGAACTATCTAGGCTCCGTCCAGCACCACTCGGCATTCTGTTCAGAATGAAAAAACCTTCCTACTGAGACGCTAGCCATTTCTTCAGTCCCATAGCATTTCTTCTAAAACAGACTTACACTTTCAAAACATTTGTGCAGCATGACAAGAGAAATTACAGCTTACACTTCTGAGCCCCAACTGACCTTTTAACCAGAAGGCAGTGGGGGGGTATTGTGCTGTAGCAAGTGATAACACATTGATCGCTATCATTTCTGCAAATAGTAATGGTTGCAGGTTGAATATTAATGGTATAGGATTAGAGTAAAAACTTATAGACTTATCTATATATCTACTGTATGTATCTATGTATTTATGTATCTATGAATCTATCTATGAATCTATCTATCTATCTATCTATCTATCTATCTATCTATCTATCCATCTATCTAAGGGACATAAACGATGGGAATCTTCAGGGCGCATCCAGTACAATATTATAACGTTACCTACCAATTTGATTTAAATTGTAATTCTGTCAAATTTCACATGTAATTTAATTGCATACATTTCACATGTAATTTTATTGCGTGTCTTAAAAAAATGTAAAGCAGCATCTGTTAAATTTTGAGATGACTATCAATATTTTTTAGGTTATTATTTTTTTTTATTATACTAGATGTGCCTGTGACTTTGTTTGCGTGGAATTTAATTGCACACTCAAAGCATTTAAAAAAATGCATAACGCCATCTGTTGAATTTTGAGATAAACTTAAATTTTTACGTGTTACCGTGAAGTATGCAGAATGTGTGTGAGATTGCGTTTAATTGAGGGGATTTCAATTGCACACTCATAAGCTTGTGTTAAAAAATGTACAGCGCCATCTGTTAAAAATGGGAGATGAACTAATGATTTTTCAAGGTCAATTTTTTATGATATAAGGGTTTTTCTATTTAAATTTCAAGGTAGCATTTCTTCTCTAACCATGAGCTAATTGCAATGAAACAAAGCCTATATGTCACCTTAAACTCGGTCAAACACACCTGTGAAAAAATTCTTAAAATTCTTTCAGTAGTTTTTACATGATGCATGCACAAACAAACAGACAGACAAAAATTCCAAAAGACATGTTGGCGTGTTGTATAACTCATGTTATGCCACTCCCCCAAATAATAATATATATATTTTTTATATCTTTAATGTACAGACATGCCAACTTTTAAGTTTTATATATACCAAGCCCAAACATCCTCCCAAACAGGATGTTGTGCTGCCTTTAATGTACAAAAAGAAAAAAAAAATCCTGCAACATTTTACCATCTCATATTAAAACAAATAGATTTAAAATATGTTTGTGGTGATTTTGGAATCAGTGTGGCAATATATAACTAAATATTTTTTTTTACAAGAACATGAATAACAATGTACTGCATTGTACATAGTCATACTGTATATTGTTATAAAAAAACAATTAACTTTTAGTAAAGTTTTAATTTAAGTTATATCCTTCCCCTGTTCTAGTATTTTTACAAATAAATTTTATTTAAAGTTTTATTATATATTTTTAATATTTTACAATATGCACCATACAAAACAGTTAAACCTCAATTATTTTTTATTTATTTTTATCATTATAATTTATCAAATTAATGTTTTTTTTTTTTTTATTTATTACCTGTCTATAATTCGGTTGTTACAAATTTTAATGTTATGAATTTTTTAAACATTAATACACACTTAAAAACACTTGTAAAAAAAAAAAAAGAAAAAAAAAGAAAAACAACAGCATTAAATTCATCATTATTTACATTAACACTAAACAGTTCCTTTTTTTCGTATAAATTGTACCTTTATTTAAAAAAAATAAAGGTATCTGGGTAGGTGGTAGCATGCTGGCTTAGTGGTTAGCACAGTCGCCTTGCACCTCAAGGGTCTGGGTTTGATTCTCAGCCAGATTTGATTCCTATCTCTGTATGCATGGAATTTGTATGAACTCTGGTTTCCATCAGTGGTGTCTTGTATGAGTGTGTGTATGTAAACTGAGATAGATTGGCACCCTGTCCAGGGTGGTTGTTGGACTTAATGAAGTTCACACTTCTGTAAATTTAATCCAAGATTTGCCTACCTTCCAGACCTTGTTAATGAGTGAAACAATTGCTGATATTATATATACAAGATTTTACCAAAATTTTACAATCTCAAGTCTCATGTGTATTTAAAAACGTAAGATTTTTCAGTACTTTTAAAAAAAAATTTCCCTATAATATGAAACTTTTCTCAAACACCTAATCCTTTTAGCAGACTCCTTCATCTTACTCCTCCTTTGATCTTCGCTTACATGGGCTTGATTTAAGTTCTGCTGGCCTGCTTTGTTAAAAATAAACTTACAGAAGTATTAAATAATGTTGCAACATTCCTGCAATCACAAGGCAACCTGAGATACGTGATGCACAATCTTTATTTCTTTAAAGTAAAAATCCCAACAGTCCAAGCTAAATTTTCTTGCTTCGCTATCCCTCGCATGGCTGCCTGAGACGGTTAACCCTGTGAAAGGGCACCGAAGAAGTGAATCGAATGTGCAAGTGTAAGCTGGATCACACCGCCATGTGGATGTGTAGTGACAGCGGTAGGGCTGCGGGGTGCAGGTGACACACGGGCTCTCCGGAGAAAAGACAGCTAGAAAAGGTAGGAGGAATATCGCAGTAATGAGGGCGAGAGTGAGGTGACGGTGTGTCTCTGGCAATTTCAAGACAAACACACACAAACACACAGAAGGTCACAACACACTTAGCCGTGAGAGGAAAACATACTGCGGATTGCCACCTTATCATCTGCAGAAATTGATTCCATGCTGCCGGTGAAAGAAGAGTCAAAATAAAACACTCCGAACCATTAACATTGGAGTTAGGGCTCGAACCAACTTGACTTTGGAGAGGGTTTACACACTTTAAGCTGTAGTCTGTGACCGTACAAGGGAAGAATATATCTATCTATCTATCTCTCTCTCTCTCTCTCTCTATATATATATATATATATATATATATATATATATATATATATATATATATATATCAGCATAGGTGCATTTCCACTGTGAGAGACAGAATAAGTATATAAATAAGTATTTGATCACTTGTTTATCAGCCAGATTTCTGAACCTCAAAGACCTGTTATTTTGCTTTTAAATAGTCCAGCTACACTTTGCTCATGATTCTAAATTAGTAGCACCTGTTTGAGGTCGTTAGCTGTCATAAAGTCACCTGTGCACCCCAGAATCAGCCAAAGTCGAAGTAGATACATGGGGTATCAATGATGCTAAGAATGGTGAAGAATCATCCCAGAACTACACGGGAGGAGCTGGTCAATGCTGTGAAGAGAGCTGGGACCATCGTTTCCAAGGCAGTAATACACTAAGACGTCATGGTTTAATGACGTGCATCGCACGGAAGCTTCCCCTGCTTAAGTTAGCCCATGTCCAGGCCCGTCTGAAGTTTGCCAGGGACCATTTGAATGATCCAGAGGAGTCATGGGAGAAAGTTCTGTGGTCAGATGAGACCAAAGTAGAACTTTTTGCTCTTAACTCCATTCGCCATGTTTGGAGGAAGAAGAATGATGAGTATCATCCCAATAATACCATACCTAGAGTGAAGCATGGGGATGGAAGCATGTTTTTTTATGTGTTTTTCTGCACAGGGGACAGGACGACTGCACTATATTAAGGAGAGGATGAACAGGGCCATGTATTGTGACATATTGGGCAAAAACCTCCTTCCCTCAGTCAGAGCATTAAAGATGGGTCGTGGCTGGGTCTTCCAACATGATAATGACCCAAAGCACACAGCCAGGAAAACCAAGGAGTGGCTCCGTAAGAAACATATGGACTATTTTAAAAAGCAAAATAACTGGTCCTTAAGGGTCAAAAATCTGGCTGATAAGTAAATGATCAAATACTTATTTGACTCAGTAATTCACAAATAAATTGTTTTCTGGATTTTTCTTTTTAGATTCTGTCTTTTACAGTGGAAATGCACCTATTCAGAAAATTGTAGACCCTCCATGATTTCTAAGTAAGAGAACTTGTAAAAACACAGGGTTAATACTAGCGGTGTTAACTTGATGTTTTATGTCAAGCTGAATTATTTTATACATCAATATTATCTTGATCTTTTGTTTAAAATGTTTCTGATTCGCTGTCAAATGTAACATAAAAGCAAAAAACAATTTAAAGAAAAAGATTAATAAAAAGTTATTGGAACATAAGATAGCCATAAAGTAAGAGTACCAAATATATACAGTATTACATATTGTTTTATTTATAATGTATCACAAATAATACCTGAAATTTTAACTATATGGCTTCAATGCTTATTTTTCTGCAATACAGTAGCACTTGATGAAGCATATCTTAAATCAAGGTCATGAAATGCGTACAAGTTATAATCCATCACCCATTTAAAACAGATCGGTGCGGGTCGCTGTACAGATATCGTGCTTATGCTTTGAAGGACAAACTACTCTCACAGCTCACTTTATGTGGAGCTCATAATTTATGCGTACAAATTTCAGCCTATTGATTTAAATACCCATTTTATCCAGAATCACTTTAGCCGATTTATCCGAGCACGGAAGCAGTAATTACAGATACATCAGTTTTCATATAGTTTATGAGGGGCGGGTTTTTATTTATTTATTTATTTATTCATATATTTATTTTTTAAACAACCCTCCTGAATAGCTTGTATGAAGGTGTTTAGTCAGAGGTAGCCTTTCAGCCAGAATGCCGAGTCATGCTATACGGCGTCACTAATGCATCACGGCTCTTTCTCGCCGCGGCTCTGACTGTAATGATATGTAAATGGGAATTTCATTACAGTCATAAAGCTACACACACTATTGAGCTGCTGACACATGGCAAACGAGCTGCCATCAAAACTATGACAAAATATAGACACAGCACCGAGCGGAGAGAAGGTCAGCGGAAAGTAGAATAACTTTTTTTTTTTTCCTGTTTACCTGTCAAACATACATACAAAACGAACAGTACACTAACACATTCATTTGCATGGGTGGACAAATTTGTGTGTGTGGGTGTTCTAGGCATTTTCATATAATAATAATAATAATAATAATAATAATAGATTCTAACTATTTTTCCACTAACTACATTAGTGATAAAATCCTAGTAATCTTTCATTTTATTTTTGGCTTGTTATATTATAAAGTATAATAAAAATCCAGTTTTCAAAAGGCAAGATTTTAGACACTTATCATGCATTTAATTATGTATGTACATCTCAAAATTTAACAACTTTATGACCTCTGGGATGTTTAAATCGCCTTTTTCTTTCTGTAAAAAAAAAAAAAAAAAAAAAAAGTAAAGTACTGTTTTAATAACTTTCCTATCAGCAGCCTAGAGAGGAACATTTACGTTACAGCCCGGATTGATTTATACAACAGAAATGGCCTTGAAGTCTGATTATGGCATGAAGTATGTAGGAAATTATGAATATGCTTTTCCCACCCTACCCACGATGCCATTCAACTATCTGTTCATGGTCATGCAGTAAGGTTTAGCTCTTGCTTTATCTCTCAGTAAAGAGCTTGATGCGGCGCCGCATTAGTCCTTTCATCTTTTAAGCATTCTTACTCAAATGAATCTGAGCACCTGCTGCCTTTGCTGTACCTGCACTGCATTCTGGGATTTTGAGTTTAATATTTTCAATCACATCTCCACTATTTTAATGCAACATTTAACGCAATGGTTTTTATGAACTAACAAATAAATCCAAAACGTGTTTGGAGAGTATTACATTTTTCTTTCTTTTTTTTTTTTTTCTTTTTTGAAATGTTTTCTTTTTCAACTGCATGAACATTAACAATCTTCAAGCCTTACACAACCATTAACAACTTCTAAAAAAAAATACAACAACCAACAAATCCATTTACATCACAAACTTTTTAATGTAATGCACAGCAAGAACTTGTGTAACAATCACCTTTGACCTTCCCTCCTTGGCAGTTAGTAATAGTACAAATGTTCTGGATGTTCCATTTCTTTGCTGCTTTTGCGCCAGCTAATCAGAAGCGGAGAATATTGATTATTTGGCTTTGAGGTGTTGGGACCTGGAGCACAACAACACTGTGGACTGATTGGTGGTCCTCCAGGATTGGACGGAGGCACTGTAGTCCGTTTGAATCGTTCCAGGGACTGGCACGGGTAACGTGATGTGTTGGCTGTACACGCTGTACGAAAAGCGGCCCTGGCCAACCTGACTGAATGAGCAAGCCTATTTAAACAGAGTATTTCTAAACCAAAGAGCAGCTGGGCTAAGAACTGAACCGAAGAGCCAACTACAGTGCACAAAACCTCCATCTGTCGATCCTTCTATTCCACCTTGCAGAAAAATATGCAAAGGAAAAAAAAAAACTCTTGGATTGGTCATGGGGAAGATCAGGTTACTGTTGGGTTCTGGACCTCATTACTCATTCTAACGAGCACTCATATGAGGAGAACACACCTGCTAATACCGCCTTGTGATTAAAAATGTGAATGTGTGGCCTAATGCTAGGTGTAGCGTGGTGTCATTAGCAGTTTTAGCTTATTTATTTATTTATTTATTTATTTTAGTGAGAAGCAAGGCAAAGAGAGATAGGAAACTTTCAAAAATTTATTTTGGGCTTTTTAAATTCCGCTGAAAATTTTAAACAAATAATTTCATTCCATCAATTTCTTGATACAGTAAAGAAACTGTCCTTGACATCTAAACAAATATGAAATTTAATTGTTATTATTATTATTTTTATTATTATTATTATTATTATTATTATTATTATTGGTGTTGGTGGTTGTTTTCAAAAAAGTCAGGCTGTTTTAAGATGCTTTCTCTTCCACACTTATTTCTTTCTGTTTATGAACAATTAAATTAATTCATTTATTAAATAATTAATTGATTAAATTCAACAACAACAATAAAAAAGCACACCACAATTAACATCCTAAAATAAGCAAGAAAAAAAAACTTTTATTTATTTGTAATATTTTAGAACGTTGATTTGAGGTGTGTATCTCTGTAAGGGAAACTAATTTCTAACGTACAGGAGTTAAATTTTCCTCTTATTAATGTATTTATTTATTGATTTATTGATTTTTTTTTATTTGACATGCAGATTAGGCTAACTGGCATTTCCAGCTTGACCATGTGTGAATGTGCGTGTGGATATTCACCGGAGGTTCTACCACAGTCATACAAAATGGGAATAAATACAATGGTCACCATTGGCCTTCACGGCCTCTGGTTGGATTACAGAGCTTTATAGATGGATGTATGTATGGATGGATGGATGGATGGATTTATTTTTTTACTTGTTTGTTTGTTCGCTTGTAAATTAACAAATAATAAATAAATAAATAAACAAACAAACAAGTCTAATATTACAAGAAAAGCCAATATAAATAATATAATTTATAAGTGAATGAACAAAGTAAAGAATTGTTTGTTTATTTATTTTTAAATATTTTAGAATATTATGGATTGTGGACGTGTGCTTTTTTGTATTGTCCAGCTTGGTTTTTATTTCATTTATGTTAGTACAATAGGAATTGTATGGCAAATAATTTTTTTGCCAATTTTTACTGCTAATGCTCCCCTCAACTTTAACACATCTGTTATTTTGGTTTATTTCTTCAATTTTCCCCTTTTTGACTGATTGATTGATTAAGTCACACATGCTATTGTAATTGTGACCCATTGTGTAAAATGATTCACATTGACATTAAAATCAACAAGTTCATACTTGAAAATGTATTTTCACAAGTTGCAAAAGTTCAAAAGAACACGTGCTTGCAATCCTTGCACAGTCCCTGTGCTACACTGCTTTTCACAATGCACTTAAAATTTTACCAGTCTATTGTGAAATATTATTAAGTAAACCCACGTACTGTAGCAGAGGCACAATGGGTAGTTAATAACCTTTCAAATAACATTTCAACACCTCTTCTGATGATGCTCAGTGGGCCGTATACCTGAGGAAAGCTTAATGTGCGGAACAAAGCAAAGCCAACCCCTGGGAGTCCAACACCTTCACTTAGCCGGCATAGTAGTGAAGAACAGCTAGCTTCTTCACACAAATATTTTCAATCTGCTTTCTGAAAGCACATCACTGTTGAAAGTATGGAAGGATTGCTATTTAAAGATGTAAAAGAATGCATGGCTCGAATCAAAAGAAAAGCCGAAAACAACAAGAGAACAAGAGAAAAGATAAGTGGGTAGAAAAGACAGAAATGGCTGCTCTTGTAGCCGGTAATTGAGCACAACAGACTTGATGAAAATAACAAAGCCAAACAGGCCTAAACTCAAATGCCAGCACATAAAGGCTAGAAATAACAATTGTATATGATAAACAAAATTATAGTCATGCAAGCAGAATAATAAGAGTCTGAGCTGCAGAAACTTAAGAAACAGAATTAGGAATAAAACAGTACTGTTGAGCATTATAGAGGAAGGCTGTAACTAAGAGTGAACGCAAAAAGCCAGATACTGAGAACTGAAGCACTCACTGTGAAGCACATCTACATTTTTAATTGAAGGGTCGAGATGAAATAGTAGGCTGAGTGACTGAATTTAGCATTGACGGATGCCATGTCTTGAATGTTAAGTATTACAAATTTAAGCAAGGCAAGTCAATGTGGTCATTCATAATCATTTCTGACTCAAGCTAAATGAATAGATATGAAGGCTAAGCTAGGAGTTTAACATGCATACTTTCCTCTGACGGGCTTCACGGGTTACAACCACATCTTTGGTTTAAATTTGTATAAATAAAAATGCATTTTAGGGAGTTATTGTACATCCTAAGCGTGACTTATTCTTGTTAGTTCTAAATAGGTCAGTAAATAGGTCACCATTCAGACTTAATTCAATAAACTTATATTTAATTCATCAAATATTTAATTCACCTTATATTTGACCTGCTCTTGTTATTGTACAAAAGTATTAGGAGAAAATATGCCATGTATTATAGCGCTCCCTGTGCACAGAACAGGTGATTTCACTAATCAGTTCAACCCTACAGTATCTGGATGAAGAGTTGTGATAATTAAGCAGTATCACATGAAAAGAATCAGAATCAGTGCTGATATCCAGCACAACAGCTCGACCTTGAGTGTGAAATTTATTTTATAAAACAGATCCACAAACACAATTTATTATCAACAGATCTAACTTTGTTTCCTTATTTAACCAGTTATTTTGCTCCTCAAACAGAAATCCTACCAGGCTTTGCTGAACTAACTAACTGCGACTAGCAGAGCTGCCGAGCGACAGGAATGAAAGTAGTTTTAAACTCTTCCCGGTACTCTGTAGCAGAAGGTGAGGATAATAAAACCATGGAGGTGGTGGACAGTCCTGAGAAACTTACAAGATTGACTTTATATTTGCACTTATTCCGCTTTAGACTATCAGCTCTGTTAACGTTCGGGTTCTGGGGTCGAATACCAAATAGTGTTAAATGGAAAGCTAGTGTGCTATGTAGGGTGTACAGTCGCTTGCTCCACACCCAGGGTTGTGCCCTTGATCAGGGTTAGAGAGCAATTTGGGATTCAGCCTTGTGTTATAAGCTAGTTACAGTACCTTTGTAGCTCGCGTTCAGAGGCAATTCAGAACAACTTATAAGCGATTAATGCAGAGACAGCGTGTTGTTTAAGATGATAAAATGTTATCAGATGTGTGTTTTTGCTGAAAGTGCTTCTGTGACTGTTTTTTGGCAGGTAGCTGCTCTCTCCTCAGTACTGCTGACCGTACAGACCTACTTTCACCCATTCTGCGTTTTCTGCAAGAGTTGCGTGTCCATCTCTGCACAAAAATGGCTAAAACTAGGGAACTCCCAAGTAAATTGTGAACTTCTTGGGCAAATGTCTGTACTTGATTTCAGGAAGCCATCAAGCAGGTATTGACGGAGTCAGAGACAGCACTACAGACACTACAGACAGAGTACTACAGACGTCTTTTTGACTCTTATTATAATAAATAAAGGACTGAATATTGATTGTCATGTAATTTATTTGCATAATATAACAAATTATCGTTACTACCACGATTGTCATTATTAAAAAAATAGAATGTCATTAAAAGGATTCACTTTTGTCTCAATATCTTTGGCTCCCACTGCATATCAATGTTTATTTCTAGTCTACGCGAAGAAGTGTACTGTGTGATTATAAGAATTTTCACAGCCTTCAGAAGCGAATCGTGCCATGTGGCGTGATGTAAATGTTCTTTTTGTTTTTTCCAGATAATAACTCTTGACTGACCCTGCGCACTCAGAGTCGGCGTGGGGAATTTAAAACAAGACATTCCCGGTAAATGTCAGCCAGTTTGCACAGCTGACATACACATAAAATAAAAAAAAGAAATCTAAATCCATTAAGCCAACCACTGAATTTCAAACCGTATCAAATGTCACTGCTATTGAGAGCAAAATAACGTTGTAGTTCTTTGAACAGTTCCATCAAAGTCTGTTTTGGTCCTGAAAAGCACTTCATTAAATTGTGTGTCTTTTGAAAACGCTTCATTTTACCTCCGTGAAGAACTCGTGCGGAACACGCCGTTCGTATTTCATGTCAATAAGCATCACGAGAAGTTGGTTGATGATGCGTTAAAGCCAGCATGCGCCTCCATTTACTTTTTTTTTTTTTTTTTTTGCACCATTTAAGTTATTTCTTCTTCAATGGTGTAAAATCTGCAGAAGATTGAACATTGTCTGAAATACAGAAAACCGAATCCGCTTCAGCTGCAGTCCCTGAATAAAAGAGACAGCCTGGTTCTCCTTGAGGAAGCAAATTAGAGGTCATAATTTTTCCACAAAACACGAAATAGCTCGAGGGCTCTGTTAAAAGGGGCAGGAGGATTTATTAGGGAAGATTTCGAAACCTTGTCAGATGTTGTATTGAAGGAAAATGATGTGGTATGGACACCATGATACCTTTCCATGAAATAAGTTAATAAACTCACCATGACAACCTGACCGAGTTTTGGGAATAGAAAGACATGCTTGTGCTCAGTGGATGAAAGTGTGACCGATATGATCTCTTTGATATGAAGGGAGAGAAAGGGTAGTTTGCTGAAATACTGTATACTAGAGGAGTTCAAGTCAAACCGGGACTTTTGATTGTAGAGAATAACAGAACACAGTTCTGAGAGTAAAAACTCTCTATATAATCCCCTGATACACTAATGCACTTAACCCAGTGTTTCACTAGTGTTTGGACACCAGCAAGGTAGAAAGGTTTCTCAGTACATTAGAGCCATGATCGGACTGCCTGCTTCATGTCTAATACGCTGGCCTCCCAGGAACTCTTTTAATGGCCTTAATATGTAGAAATGGCTTAGAGCAAGGTCAGGACGGTACGGGGGACGTGGCAAACCGTGGTTACGTTCATACCAGAAAACAAAATCATCCACCACAGACTGGTGCTCGGAGATGTCATCGTCCTTAATATACATAGGGACCACCACAGAGTCGTCAGAGAGCTTCTGTAGATGGCATGATTCTGAGTTATATTTAAAGTCAGATGTAAAGAGGGTGAAAAAAAATGGAGACAGAAGAGTCCCCTGAGGAGCACCAGTGCTGCAGATCAATGTGTCGGACAGGCAGTTCTGTAATCCGACATACTGGGGACGGCATGTCAGATAGTCCATGATCCATGAGACCAGGGGAGTGTCACTTTGCAGGATCCTTAGTTTCTCCCCCAGTACTGCCGGTCATATGGTGTTGAAGGCACGGGAGAAATCGAAGAACATAAAATTATTTTGAGACATTGGAAACTTTTAATGGAGATAGCAAGTGCACAAAAATTTAATACCTGCCATTCTGACATATTTTGACATTTGACATAAAAAAATAAAAAAACAATAATAATAATAATAATAATAGTAATAATAATATTTATTAAACTTAGATCACATGAAGCATTTAAGTGTATAAAATGTTAATATAAACTTGTGCTTTACAAACTGTGACACTTGGATCATGACCTTTGTACTTGTATTTGTATTGTGACAAGTAAATACATTTAATATTTAAATTTAATTATACTCACTCTAGGCGGCACAGTCGCACCTCTTCCAGGGTTCCAGGTTCGAATCCTGCTTCAGGTTGCTGTGTGCATGGAGTTTGCATGTTCTCCCCATGCGTGGTGGGTTTCTTCCGGGTACTCCGGTTTCCTTCCACAGTCAAACATATGCAGATTAGGCTAATTGGTGTTCACAAATTACCTGTGGTGTGTGTGTGTCCTGCGATAAATTGGCAACTTGTCCAGGGGGTACCTTGCCTCATGCCCCTCCTTGGATAAGCTCAAGCCAGGATAAAGTGGTATAGACAATAAATTAATATTTAATCAATCTTAATAAATGATCTAATATTTAAAGTAAAATGATACAACCTTACCACTTCCTGTTTACTTGGCTTTGCCCCCCCCAACCTCATGAAGAGCACAAGTGTCATATCAGTTTAATATCAAGTGTCTACCAAAGAACTGCATCCAAATAACAAACAGAGAGAGAGACAAACATAGAGGACAGCCAAACTGCACAGTAATACAACACCATTAAGCCATAAAACCCGAAAGTCACATCTCATCCTTACAGCCTTGGAAATACTTGGACAGCCAAAGACCTTTAAATTATTCACCTGACATCTTAAGTAAGCCAGGCTGTAAATGTTTACTCGGCTATTCATTTGTAAATAGGTTTTCGGCTTGTACGCGAGTTCTATTTCCCTTGAGTGTGATGTGCTCTCGTTTGGAAGTTGAGTGAGAAATGTAAATCACTAAACACAGTTAAATTTAGCATTAACAATTCATAATTACACCTAACTTGTTTTGATTGAGAACCTCTCTCCAGAAATGTACAGCGAACTGCATAAGTGTTTACCCCCTCTTTTGAACTTTTCAACATTTTGTAGTGTTTAAACTCGGAACATGGACATGATTGGGTTTATATGGTACAAATCCCAACTGAATAAAGAACAATATTGATGTGCAGGGAAAACTTTTTTAACCTTGATGAAATTCAATCGGTTGTCAATCAGCCATAAGATTAACACCACATAACATTAACACATTAACATTGATTATTAGGTCTAAACAAAACAGGATGATGGTGACCCCCCCTGTGTCGGTTGGTGCGAAGTGACACCATGCTATGTGATAAGCAAGAAAAAAGACATTTTAAGCAATTTCTGTTGAAGTTGGCTAAGCTCTATTATCCCGAGCTCTTTAGCTCCTAGCTATTATTAGACTAACTATTCGACTTTGTGTACAGCAGTAATAATAGTTGCTAATGTTAAGATTCGGTTAGGCAGAATTGGAAGCACACTAGCTATCTCTAAAGTAACAGTGGCTAATGATTTTATTGAATTAAACACTATTTTTAGCAAGAAGCTATCACCAAGGTGACAATTCCTAACTTAATGATTCATTTGGCCAGGATTGCTAAAAAAAACAAATTATCTCTAAATTTAAATAAAAATTGTATTTGTCACATACACAGGCACACCGACAGTGACGTAAAATAAAGAAATTAAATACGAAATAAGAGCAAATTATACAAATATAAGAAACTTTAGCTGTAAAATGTACAATATGTCCATGTAATAAGATAGAATTGAAATAGAATTGTATCAGATGTTACATGTATAGGGTATGCATAATAAATTTTAACTTGAAAAATAAAAAAATAAGCAATGCAATGTGCAAAGTCTCAGAGGTGTGCGACTTTTAGGTCGTGTGCAAGAGTGTGTAAATGTGCAAATGTGCAAATGTGATGTGTAGTGTCTGAATAGGGAGAGTGTTTATTGTGTGAGAGAACAAAGAAAGCAGATCAGGTTGAGTTCTGGTTGAGAGTCCGTATCGCCTGCGGGAAGAAGCTCCTCCTCAGTGTTGGCCTTCAGGGAGCGGAAGCATTTTCCAGACCGCAACAGAGAGAACAGTCTATTGTTGGGGTGTTTGAGGTCCTTCACTATCTTCCTGGCCTTGGTCCAGCACTGCTACCTGTAGATTGAGTGCAGGTCTGGGAGTTTGGTAAGGATAACGCCCCACCCTCTGTAGAGCTTGTCTCTCTATTGTGCAGAAATTAAAGTTCCTAAGCACCTTGAAGGGCAGTCCAAAGTCCCCCAAGTGTCTGAGGTGGTAAAGATGCTGCCGGGGGCTTTTACACCACGGTCTTGATGTGTCAACACCATGACAGATCCTGCGTGATGTGAACACCGAGGTATCTGAAGCTGTCCACTCTCCCCGCTGGGCTTTTATTGATTAGGAGGGTTTGGTAGTTCTGCTCCTGCTTTGTACTGAAGTCCACTATCAATTCCTTTGTCTTGCTGATGTTAATGAGGAGGTTGTTCCTCTCGTACCAGTTTTCCAGATTCCCAATTTCCTCCAGGTAGGCCCTCTCATTAGTGTTTCCACACCATCTTTCATTCAAAAAGACATTTTATGTCCATAGTGTCAATAGTGATTTCATGGTAGAACAATTTTACCAGTACCATACTGTATGCTGTAGTTGTTGTTAGTCCTTAAGGCTGTTTCCACACCATTCCCATTGCCCAAACCCCAGCCACTGGATGCGTGCAGGTCCCAAGCCATGATAAATTGGGAGGGTTGCATCAGGTAGGTCATCCAGCATAAAACCTGTGTCATGTTGTATGTTGTGATCGTACAGTATAGTCCGCTGTGGTGATGTCTTGATGGGACCACCTGTACATCCAACAACCTGTACCATATAGTACCATGGTATTTTTCACAGTACCATAATATTTATTTGCCAATATAGTACACATGACATACTACAGTTTGTCGCCTACTTACAAATGAGTTCCATTCCATGAGCATGCTCGTAAGTCAGATTTGTTTGTAAGTCAGACAAAGTAAGTATTATAAGCCTTTAACACAAATATACAATATAAAGCATACCAATCCACTTAACTAAATCTGTCTCCTTCCGCAACTCTGGCATTATGTGGCCATAAACTGTAACCACGCCTAAGGAAGTAAACTGCACAGTGAAATGTTGCCTCTGTCCCTTTAAATCATAAAGGGGAATCCTGGATGCCATTTTATCTCAGAGCAAATTTCCCCATTAAAAATAATGGAAAACTCCAATGATTCATTATCACAACTTTTTATTTGTGAAAAATAAAAGTTATTAATAGAAAAATATAAAGTAAAAATAAAACAAATTAATCTGGTATTCAACAAAGTACTGAGGTACACACCATAGAGGTGTCACAGTACCACAGTACCTGAGGTCCCAGGGTACCTACCTAGGTACCCTTTAAAGGCCCATGATGCCTCCATGGTAATGTCTGAAGTACCATGGTAATACTGTGGTATACTAATGTAAACTATGTGCTATGGTTTACCATATTAACAATTCTTAAGGGATTTCTTTCTATGTTCTTTCTGTGTTTCTATTATATACACTACCGTTCAAAAGTTGCAAATTTCTTTTTTTTTTTGTGATTTATTTTCTACATTCTACAACAATACTGGGGATTTCAAAACTATAAAATAACACATATGGGATTAGGTAATTACGTAACAACAAGAAAACCAACAGTTAGTTGTTATTTTAAGACACAGAGGTCAGCCTTTCTCTAATAGTTCTTGCAAGAACAGTATTGTCAAGTGCATTTGCAAAATCCGTCAAGCACCATAATGAAACTGGCTCTCATGAAGGCCGTCCCAGGAGGGCGAGACCAAAACCTACCTCTGCCCCAGACGAGAAGTTCATTTAGAGTTATCAACCTGAAAAATGACCAATTAACAACCAGCACCTCAGATTAGAGGCGTTATGAAGTCTTTACAGAGCAGAAACAAATTTAGAAAGACTCAGAAAGTCTGTTTTAGTAATTTAATTAGCATAAAGACCACAAACTTGGATCAGACTGAATGCGCAGCCGGCACCTCTGATCTGAAGCTAGGACTGTTAAATATTAGATCTCTCGCATCTAAAGCAGTTATAGTTAATGAAATTATCACAGATCAGGAGTTTGATATACTCTGTTTAACAGAAACCTGGATTAAACAGGACGAGTATGTAGCTCTAAATGAAGCTAGTCCTCCTGGATACAGCTACATACACCAGCCTCGGTTAACTGGTAGAGGAGGAGGCGTCGCAGTTATTCACAATGATAATTTGACTATTGTACAAAAACACGGACACAAATTTAATTCATTTGAAATTCTTTATAGTAACATAAGTGTATTTAACTATATTAAGTCAGCTCAGTCGATCCCGCTAATTGTCATTTACAGACCTCCAGGGCCGTACTCGGAATTTCTTAGTGAATTTGCAGATTTCCTCTCAAACCTAGTCATTTCTGTAGACAAAGTGTTAATTGCTGGAGATTTTAATATTCATTTTGAAAACCCAGAAGACCCTCTGAGAACTGCATTTATGTCTATACTGGACTCGGTAGGAGTAAATCAGTGTGTAGTAGGACCCACTCATAAAGCAGGTCACACTTTAGATTTAATAATATTATTTGGATTAAGTATAAGAAATTTATTCACAATACCACTATCTGAAGTTATCTCAGATCACTATCTTGTCTCAATTCAAGTGTGTCACAATAATAATGTACACACAGCGCCGCGCTACCGTATGAAACGTACATTCACATCAACTACCAAACAGAGTTTTATCAGTAATCTCCCAGAGTTCCCAACTTCGATTAGATCACCGTCTGACCCCACAGAACTCGATCAGGCGACTGAATATTTAGAGTCGACATTTCGCTATACCCTAGATAATGTAGCTCCAGTCAAAAGAAAAATTATTAGAGATAAAAAACTTGCTCCCTGGTATAACGATCACACGCGCACTTTAAAACAGACCGCTCGGAAATTAGAACGTAAATGGCGTCAAACTAAATTACTAGTATTTCAAATAGCATGGAAGGAGAGCATCCTGAACTATAGAAAAGCTCTTAGTGTAGCTAGATCAACATATCTCTCCACTCTTATAGAAGAAAATAAAAATAATCCTAGATTCTTATTTAATGCTGTAGCCAAATTAACCAGAAATAAGACCACTGCAGAAATCTCCACAACAACATCATGCAATAGTGAGGACTTCATGAACTTTTTTAATAATAAAATTGTAAATATTAGGCATAAAATTGAGGTTTTGAAACCGAACAATGTAATTGATGCAGATGTTAATCTAGCCATGTCAGACCAGAACCTAGAATACTTTACTCCCCTTGAAGAGAATGAACTAATTTCACTCATCTCTTCTTCAAATTCATCAACCTGTATATTAGATCCTGTACCGGCACATTTTCTTAAACAGATAGTACCAGCAATAATAGAACCCCTGTTGAGAATAATTAATTCTTCACTCAGCATTGGATATGTTCCAAAATCTTTTAAATTAGCAGTTATCAAACCAATAATTAAGAAACCTGACCTCGACCCCTGTCAGCTGTCCAGTTACAGACCAATATCAAACCTCCCCTTTATCTCTAAGATCCTGGAAAAGATAGTAGCGGAGCAGCTATGCTCATATATACATAGGAATGGCATACATGAACTGTATCAGTCAGGATTTAGGCCTCATCACAGTACAGAGACGGCGCTCGTTAAAGTAGTAAATGACATTTTATTGGCCTCTGATCAGGGTTGTGTAACTATGCTTGTATTACTTGACCTCAGTGCAGCTTTTGACACTGTTGATCACGCTATTCTTCTTCACAGATTAGAAAATGTAGTGGGAATTAAGGGTACAGCCCTCTCCTGGCTCAGATCCTATCTGACCCATCGTTATCAGTATGTAGACTTAAATGGTGATTATTCTGCATGTTCTCCAGTGGAGTTTGGCGTTCCGCAGGGTTCAGTTTTAGGTCCACTGCTTTTTTCCCTTTACATGCTTCCTCTGGGCAACATAATCCGTAAGCATGGTATTAGTTTTCATTGCTATGCTGATGATACACAGTTATATGTCTCAGCAAAACCTGATGAGAAAAAACAGCTTACTAAAATTGAGCAATGTGTGCAGGACATAAGAAATTGGATGCTAACTAACTTCCTTCTGCTAAATCCGGATAAGACAGAAGTTCTAGTCATAGGACCGCATACAGCTAGGAGTAAAATTTTAGATCATACCGTAACTTTAGATGGCCTTTCTGTTCCATCAAATGCAACAGTGAAAGACCTTGGTGTGATTATTGATTCCAGCCTTTCATTTGAAGCACATGTAGATAATATTACCAGGATAGCATTCTTTCACCTCAGAAATATTGCCAGAATAAGAAATTTATTGTCGCTAAACGACGCAGAAAAACTAGTTCATGCTTTTATCACCTCTAGGTTGGACTATTGTAATGCCTTACTGTCTGGTTGTTCAGCTAGATGCATAAATAAGCTTCAGCTAGTCCAGAATGCAGCAGCGAGAGTCCTCACCAGAACCAGAAGATATGAGCACATCACCCCTATCTTATCTTCACTCCATTGGCTCCCTGTGAAATTTCGCATTGATTTTAAAATACTACTCTTGACATATAAAGCATTAAATGGTCTCGCGCCGCAGTACCTGAGCGAACTGCTAGTGTCTTACGATCCGCCACGCCTACTTCGATCAAAGGATGCAGGCTGCTTGTCAGTACCGCGTATTATGAAAAATACAGCTGGGGGCAGAGCTTTTTCTTACAAAGCCCCAAAGTTATGGAATAGTCTTCCAAATAGTGTTCGGGACTCAGACACAGTCTCAGTGTTTAAGTCCAGGCTAAAAACCTATTTATTTAGCCGAGCATTTTTATAAATAGATTTGCCATAGGTAAAGGAGCAGATCTGGGGGACTCATGGACGTAGAGTATTATGGTGAACTGGTATGTTTGGATGCTGTCTTCCTCACTCTCATTGATCACACAGGTTTGCTGATGGTGAGGTGATTGCTTGCTTTACATGTCAGGAAGCCCTCATGTTTGTGTTTCCTTCTGGCTCTCCCTTTTAGTTATGCTGTCATAGTTAGTCCTGCCGGAGTCTCTGCTTGCACTCTACAGTTAATATACATTCACATTATACATTGTGTGACTGTGACCATACCTAACTGCCATCTCTCCTCTTCTTCTCTTTCCCCCCCTCTTTCTTTTTCCTCTCTCCTCCTGTCCCCCCCTTTCACTCTTTCTCTCTCTCTCTGTCGAGCTACACATGTCGTTCCTGAGCTGCCAGTGATCCAGACTCCCTCTGCCCTCCGGACCTGTCTGACCCATCCTGGTGCCCCGCTTCTGGCTGAAGATCTCGTCACATGGATGCCCCGTGTGTCTCTCTGGGATGCGTCTGGTGTCTGGGAATGATTCTCTCTACCTAGAAAATGGTTCTGGCCTTGACTGGTGTTGGCAACTGTTTCTCTGGGGACTTGACAGCTCGATAGTTCATGACTGGAACTTCTTACAAGTCTACCTGGGTCTTCAATAACTACCTGGACTCCATATTAACATCAATTAACATTAGCTATTATAGCTGAACTGCCTCCCACCCTACACACTGTATAAATGCAGATCATTTACTGCTTTCTGTTTCACCCAGATGAGGATGGGTTCCCTGTTGAGTCTGGTTCCTCTCAAGGTTTCTTCCTCTTACCATCTCAGGGAGTTTTTCCTTGCCACTGTCGCCCTCGGCTTGCTCACCAGGGACAAACTGACCATTTTGATTCATACAAATTCACATTTCATACAAACCTAAATAATTCTTTTGACTATGTAAAGCTGCTTTGCGGCAATGAAAATTGCTAAAAGCGCTATACAAATAAAATTGAATTGAATTGAATTGAATTGAAGTAGCAGAAACATCTCACCATTAACTGTTCAAAGGAGATTAATGCATTTTTTGGACGCCTTCAGCATTCCTTTACAATGTAGAAAGAAATAAAAATCAGGAACCATCATGGAGTTAGAAATTGTTCTAAAACTTTTGAATGGTAGTGTATATCTTTTTTTTCTTTGATAGAAGCCTCTTTGTCACTTTTAAACATCCTTGTGCTGCTATGGATCGATACACACAGGAGAGCAGGGGAGCCTGAAAAGTTCCACGCCACACCTTGGGTAATCTCCATTAGCCACTCAAACCCACTTTGGATTGATCCTTAGACAAGGTCTGAACATCAGTACTGCGCACACACACAGACACACACACACACATACGCACACACCCACCCACACACACACACACACACACACACACACACAGTGAAAGAAAGAGAGTGAAAATAAATTCTGCTCGATACTTCCCTTTTTTTCTTCAAAGTATTTAAAAACGACCCTCTTATCGAAAGTCATTTTGAGGTGTGTGTGTGTGTGTGTGTGTGTGTGTGTGTGTGGGTGTTTGTTTACATGCAGGGCTTTCCCTAGATAAGCGCTGCATCTTGTTTACAACTGTTAATTGTGATTATCCACTGATTAGCACTGACCCCTGAAAGCACAGCACTCCAAATCAACATTGCCTGAAATATAATAATAAATATGTGATGGATGGATGGATGAAGGCGAGTTACCACCGGTTAACCTTGTGGAAATCAATGTTTTCATTAACAAAGATGTTAATTTTTAGAGTTATTAACGAACATGTAGTACTTTTTTTATTCTAATCATAGTTACAAGTTATGTTGTGAAACGTCTGTTAAACAGGTTTGTTTTATATATAGCAGCTATAAAAGTGGTTAGTTATCCAGGTTTCTTTTCTTGAAGTGAATAACACAGAAAAAAAGATACAGTACAGCTGTATATATATATATATACTGCGCAATCCTGCCCTCCATATATGTTTATTTAAAAACAGCAAAAAAAATTATGGCTAAAAAGCTTAAAATTGTATTTATTTATTATTATTATTATTCTTGATACTCCTTGCTAACATTCTTTAAATTTATGATGCTATGTCTTCACTAAATCTTGCACAAAATGCAAAAAAAATATATAAAAAAGGAAGCTTGCTTTGCTTGTCTTTCCACTGACGTAAACAAGTTTAAACGGCTGCTGGACGTTTGCGCGACTTAGCGGCGTTCGGTTAGCGTCAGTTCGTTCGCTCAATGCCGAAAACGCTTCACATGCCGAGGAAGATTTATTGCGAATTTTCACTTCTTAAGAAAAAATTCTTAAGGTGGTGCGTTCATATGCAGAGGTAGCACTGGATCTACTACCAGTTATCCATTACCAGTTCTAGTACTCATTAATAGTTGCAGTGAATGTTGTGAAACGTCAGTGTAACAGGTTTGTTATATATAGCAGCACTACAATTAACCAAGAGACTGCAATGCTGACACTGTAGACTCGTTACATAAACGTCCCTTTTATAATATCAACTATAATATTCATCAAATGAATCCTTCACTATGTTATACGTCATAGTTTGCTGTACAAGCAGCAGTGCAGTGAATGAAACACAGATGTTCATATGGAGGTTTTTTTGGTTCATATCTACTAAAGTCACTATGGATAACGAAAAAAAAAAAAAAAAAACATATTGCATGTGTGTATTTGAGTGTGTGTGTTGGAATGGACCAGTAATGCCAGCGAGCACAAAAAGGGATTAAAAGCTTATGAAGCGTTCCAGGCAAAATCCAAACAGATATGTGTGCTGTAAATTGAATCGGTATCACATATTCGTCCTGCTGATGCTGCACTGAGAGCCCATGCACTTCTACACTTTTACTGCAGGATATCACTGATGCTTTTCCCCTTCACTACACTTACACACACACACATACACACACAAACACACACACAGACTACAGTACGAAAGCGTCTGGTGACACGCATTAGCCTCAGACACCTGCAGGCAGGATTGAGGAACCTGAACCAGCATAAAGTACTCACAAATCCAATTCTGCCACTTCCTGAATTTCTTCCTGTAATTGGATAAATTGCCATTTTGTCGGCCCCAAAGAGAATGCTGGAGTCGTTCAGGTTTCAGGCAAAGTGTCGCATTAGTCAGCTCAAAAGAAGTACACTTAAAAAAGTGAGAAACACTCGGCACACTGTAAACCTTCTGCTTTAGAATTTAAGAATTTCAGGTATTCAATCAGACAAAGTTACTCTGACGTGATTTTTATTGATTTACACAAATCATCCAAAACATTAAATTTAGTGCTCAAATATTTTTCTTAGTTTACACTTAATAAAATTCTAGGACGGAACTTTGAGCTCATAAGGGGGTGTTAGATTCCACATTCCTAAAGATATATTCCTATTTACCTACAAAGTACTGTACCTACTACGCTTCACTATTAAAATGAATTGTGTTAGGGCCGGTTATGTGTTAGGGCCGGTCGAGTTCTTCCACACTGAACTCATGAAACCATGCACAGTCATGTTGAAATAGAAAAGCGCTTTCCACAAACTGTTGCTACAATGTTGAAAGCATAGTAATGTCCAAGATATCTTGGTTTGTTGAAGCATTAAGATCGCCCTGATCTGGGGATAGGGGGCCTCGATTGACACACCCGAATACATTAATTAACAGGTTTGACTAAATACTTTTGTCCATATAATTGGGTGTTTCAATAGTGACAGCTCAAACGTGTCCATGTCATTATTAAACAGCCAATTTGGCATATTTGTTACATAAATATTGACAGACGGTTTATGAAGTCTACTGATGACCTGCAAAATGCTACTATGTTTTTTGTCAGTGCCTACATTAAAAAAAACAAACAAACTATGATTTATTTTTATTATTATTCCTAATTTTAGCTTAAGATTCCTTGCCAAGCTGACTTTTACAAGAAGGCAATTCAGTATTATATGACCTTAAGATCACAGTGGTTCAGAACACATTTTGTCATTATATGAATATAAATATACAGTAGGCAGCAACGTGGCGTAGTGGCTAGCACTGTGGCCTCGCACCTCCAGGGTCAACGGTTTGATTCCTGCCTTAGGTCAGTGCTGCCAACTCCTCCGTGAGGAGAGTAGCTATCGGCTGGCCTAAAAGTCGCAAAAAGTTGCTAAATGATGTCATCGCCTAATTTGCTTAATTGTCAATTTGCGTGCAATTGTAATGGACACTGTAGGGGAAATGAATAACATCGTGGACAAGCTACAAAAGTGACTAAAATACACTGTAAATACGTTTAGAACAGTATAGAATCTATTTAAGGTTGATTCTTTGACAGTATGATATTTTTATTTTGCCACAGAGGCGCACACACACACACACACGCACCCACGTAAGTAACTGAGAAAGTGCGAGACTGCGAGTCACATGTTGACAATATACAGTATAGTTTTAATTCACTTTGCTTAGTGCTTTATGTTAATAGTGCATATACACGGTATATATATATATATATTTATTTAAAGCTACATTAGATATGTAGTAGGCTGTATTTTTGCTCACATCTGTGCATCAGGATTTAACCGAAATGAAATTAATAGAGTTATGATTGCGGTGGGCCTGTGTGTCGTTAATCATGTGACCTTGCGTGAATCATCATGCTGATCAATACGAACTCATCATCCCCTCCGTGTGCACGGACGGTCTGTGAGTTATGACTCAGCTGCGTCTTCTGACGCTGATGAATAGAAAACATTTAATCATTTTATTGCCGGGGCTTCCTGCAACCTTGTCGCACGTCGTCTTGTATTCATTTCACCCTCACGTACATCACGTACTGTACATCATCATCATAATCATCATCATCATCATCATTATTACTATCACACATCAACAAACTAACACTAAATATCATGCACAATCATCACTCATCAGTATTCAGACCCCAGATATGCCTCCAGGCTTTAGCACTATACTACACTCTATATAACTTAGGCCAGAATTAGAATTAGACATATTAAATTGTCCACCATATGGCCAAAAGTTTGTGCACACCTGCCCATCACACCTTTATCAAACACCCCATTTCAGATTTATTTTTCCTTGGCTGTTATTATAACCTTCACACCTCTGAAAAGGCTTTTCACTAGATTCTGGAGCATGGCTGTGGGGATTTGTGTTCATTCAGCCACAAGAGCTTTAGTGAAGGAGGTCAGGCGCTGATATCAGGCTTGGGGTGCAGTCGGTGTTCCAGTTTATCCCAGAGGTATTCAGTGGGTTTGAGGTCAGGGCTCTGCACTCTGTGGAGGTCTTCCAGTCCAACCTTTACACAGCATGTTTTTACGGAGCTCACTTTGCTGCTTTGTTGAAGCTCTTTACATTTTTTCTTGAGAACCTGCAATATTTTGACAAGGATGACTGATTTCAGGTTTTTTTTGTTTGTTTTTTTTTGTTTTTTTATCTGCCTGAAAGCGCTAGCCATGCCACCTGGGTGAAATGTTCATTTAATAGTTTTATGAAAATTTTTTTTATAAATTGTAAAAAAAAAAAAAAAAAAAAAAAGGAAAGGAATAGTAATCTATAATGGATTCTATAATTGATTTCAACATCTTCATCCTCAGCTGTCTGTCACTTTCAATACTCGCACTGTCATTCAAAACCATGAATACCTGACAGTCGCCATGACGATAAGAGTTTGCAAGATGTCACATTATACGTTCTGTGAAGACAGTAAAGAGAAAAGCAACGAAAAAGGAAAAAGCCAAGCACTGGATAGAAAATAAATAAATAAGCAAAAAAAAAACATTGATTTTTGGCAGAACGTTAAATATCACTCTTTGTGATGCGCAGAACGAAGCTGAGACTTAACTCTCGCTTGTAGCAACACGGTCAGAGGAAGAGGAAAATGCGATTGTAAGATCTTCAAGCTTTGATTCCATAGAGGTTCAGTTGAAAGCTGTTTCTGAAACCGCATTTCGGATCGAGTGCCATTTTGGTAAATGTCCAGAAAAGAGTTAGAGGACCTTAGAGAAAAATTAGAAAGCTTCTTAAGACTTATCTCTGACACTTTACTTATCTTTCATCCCCACTATCTCAAACCAGACAGAAGGTGTGGGACGTGATGTCATCACACACACACACACACACACACACACATGCACACACACACACACACACTGTAAAATTTACTCCAGTGGCACTCGAATCAAATTTGCTGTCTGAGAGCTGTAAGATGTTTATATATTAAAAAAAAAAAAAAGTTATTGCTTATATCTTCTGGGAAACTCAATTTATGGTTGTGTTTGTCCAATGAACCTCTTCTTAGAATGTAAAACTCAAGACTCTCTGGTTGTGTATTGCCCTACAGTACAGTACTGTACCTTGTTAGAACGAGACACGTCTCCTCGGTGTGTCTTCATGCACGCTTATTCTCTTCTCCAACCACTGTCATGTTCCTAATAACATGATGTCATAGTATCTGCATTACAGTAGTGTGATTAAATTGTGAAACATATTTAAAGATCGCGGGGAATCTGAAAGGAGAGTGAGATTTATCTCCCTATCACACTACGTTACATAGCTCTGTGATGCAACTTACAGAACGCTTTAACTCGAGGAGCTGAGTGGTATTGAGTGGTAAGAAACATGTCGAGAAGAAAGAGTGTGTGGAAGTGCTGGATAAAGCAGATGAAGAGTTCAAGGCTGGATAAAACAAGAGAAGATAAGGGAAGGAAGCATTACAGTGGATGTTTTTAAGGAAGGCTGGACTGGAAAATCGGCTTTAACAGGCCAGGACGATGAAGGAGAGTGAGACCTACAGTTGAGCTTAATGTAACCTACTTGATTCCAATTGCTGTTAAACGACAAAGAAAAAGAAGGAAACATCACAGCTAACAGAAACTTCTCAGCTAACAAAAGCATGTTGCTGTAATCTTAGCAAAAGTTGGGATGACGTATTATAAAAAAGTTCTGGTAGCATTATGAATGTTGAACACATGATATGTTCTGTAAAACTGACAACAACAACAACAACATTCTGTTCCACTACTTTTTTTTTTTTGATCATCTAATATTAGCATTTTTATGTAAAATTTCAAACAAACTTTGCTTAGTATTGCATTTAAAATGATAATTTTTGCTAACTTAACCTCAGAATGGGTTGTTCCCTAGCAGAAGATTAGTTTTTTCTTTTAAATTGCTTGTTGTTTTCATACATTTCACATTTGCCCTTATTTAGCATTATGAACGGCATTATGGGATTGCTTAGCTTGAAAAAGATCCGTTCAAAAATCCTGCAAAATTTCGTCCCAAACTAGTGATTTTCTAAAGCTTTTAAATGGACATCTTCCATCTTCGAAGAGCACTAACGCTTGCCAAACATGCAGTCTATCAAGGGAGCTTCCTTCTGATTAGAACGCAAAGAGTCGGTGAATAATATGATCTTGTCTAACTTCAATTTCCGTCAATCGAATCCCTCCAGGTGATGTGGACTTTTGTATGTTGAGGAAAGTGCCGACGATATTGTCTCACCGGAGAGACAGCGTATTCAGCCGTGGAGAGATTTTAATGAGACGTTCGGCGCGGTAAGGGAGCGCTTTTAGCTCTGGCTCCTGCTATTTCAGTCTTTTTGATGTTCACAAATGCACTGTTAGCGCTAGCAAACTGGAGCTATCAGACATCATTATGAATCATGTAGCTAGCCTGATGGAGCTTAAGGTAGATTTGGCCATTAGGCTGTGTGTAGTCTGGAGATAATTTCCCCCTTTTTTTTGTTTTCTCTATGTTACAGAATGCACGAGGACATTGTCATACCAAACCAGCCTTATTAAGCTGGCCTTCAGAGACAGTAGTAAAATTCTGAGCTTGTGTTGGATTGAAGTTAGCGTAGCTAAAAGATAAAATAAAATAAATAATTTATTTCTTAGTTCTTTCAAAGTTGAGCAAAAGTAATTTCACAAGGCTTTAGCAGAAATTTGCCCACTTGCTACTTAGCTATGTGATTAGCTTTTAGCTTCTCAATGCTCTTGAATGTTTTATCTGTAATGTCCCATTAGACATGGCATAGGTACTATGTAGCCTAATTTTTGAGAGTGCCATGGTACTTATTTGCTGATATAGCACATGTAGCACCCTATCACACTATGTTACATAGCTCTGTCATGCTACTTACTTACGGTTCTGAGCTTGTGTTGGATTGAAGTTAGCGTAGCTAAAAGATAAAATAAAATAAATAATTTATTTCTTAGTTCTTTCAAAGTTGAGCAAAAGTAATTTCACAAGGCTTTAGCAGAAATTTGCCCACTTGCTACTTAGCTATGTGATTAGCTTTTAGCTTCTCAATGCTCTTGAATGTTTTATCTGTAATGTCCCATTAGACATGGCATAGGTACTATGTAGCCTAATTTTTGAGAGTGCCATGGTACTTATTTGCTGATATAGCACATGTAGCACCCTATCACACTATGTTACATAGCTCTGTCATGCTACTTACTTACGGTTCATGGTATAACAGATCAGTTAAAACTATTTTATCCATGTTTATATGATATATATAATGGTAATATTATATCATACATTATTAATACCATGTTGGATACCTGCTGGACTTTGGTAGCCACTGAGCCACTGTGATACTCAATAAGTACCATGGCATTGGCCAAAGTATTGTGGTACACACCACAATACTACCAAGGTACTCAGTGAGGTACCACAATATCTACCTTCGTACTCTATAAAGTCCTAAAGTGGCATCCAAGGTAAGAGCTGAAGTACTGCAGTAATACCATGGTATATTATGTGAACTGAAGTGCATACCATAGTTAAACTTCTTTTGGAGTAGCCTTTCCACAGTGTCTCCAAAGTCCTTTTTTCGTTGTTGTATTGGGAACATGTTGTTTATCTGAGTTCAAAAATTGAAATTAATAATATTATAGTAATAAATATAGTAGATTTGGGACACGTTGCTTAATTTGAACAGTTATTTGCTTCGTGGTTAGAAGGTGAGATTGTTCCCACAAGATGAATAACTCATGTGTGCTAAATAATAACTGGTTCCCAAAAAGATAAAAAAAAAATACAAATAAAAAGTTTTTTGGGACGTCAAGGGCTCCATACATTTATTAATACCTTAATTTCATTTATTTAATTTAATTGTACTTACATCCAAATACATAAAACTTTAAGTTGATTTGTGTGTGTGTGTGTGTGTGTGTGTGCGTGTGCTTAAACCAGTTTGCCTTATTTTCTTCTGTCTATTTTTTTCTTATTGTAATAACTAACAATGAAATGTTAATTTTGTCATTTCAAAGCCAAATTATATTAATTATTCTCAATGATATGCATGCATATTGTGTATTTTTATGATGTTAAAATATAATGCTGTAAATATTTATTTAATTAGCATTAAGATACATTACAATTTGACAATGCGAGCAGCACTGTTCACTCGCTTTACATACTTCATCTAATTCTAGTTCAGTGTTTCCCTAACTTTGTTTCTAGGGAGGTATTTTTTAACAATGACAAGCCATCATGACCCAAATAAAAAAGGCAGTATTTCACAATTTATGAGAAAATTTTATATGCTTATGTGCTTGAAATAATTTATTTTTACCATGTTTACATTGGATGATAAACAAGCCCTTTTTTTAAAATGAGCTACATATGATATATCACAACTTCATATGCAAATAGCAGGAGCCATCGTCCACATAACATTGGTCCAAATTGTCTCTGGTCTGTTTCTAAGTGTGAAGTTTGTATGTTTCCTCTCCATGCTTAGTGGGTTTCCACCTACAGTCCAAAAACATGCACTCTGAATGGTGTTTTTAATTGCCTATTTTACTCTAAATTGGGTAGCCATAGGTCACTGCAGCCAATCTTTGCTTGGTCATGGAGGACCACCTGTCCTGCACATTCACGTAAGATTTCTTTGCTCCCAGCACACCTAATTAAACTAATCAGCTAATTAACAACCATTTCTAAATTAAAGTGTGTAAGATACTATAATGTTCAGAGCAGGTGGTTCGCCAGGACTGGAGCTGAGACCCACTGGGCTTAAACATGGAATTTAAAATTGTGTGTTAGTTTCGCGTTCGTCCTCGCTATTTCCGTCCATGAAGCGCTGCCATCACTTTCTAATTGTGTTCACAGACAACACTACAAATAACCACAGGATATTCACAACAGCCATTTTGTATATGCGTACCCATAACTAAATGCCATAACTCAGCTGCAACATGACTTTGGACCAAAAATAGTTCCAAATTAGACTGAAAATGACACACACACACACACACACACACACACCATCTCATTCCTGACCAAGAAAACAGCAACTAGCAAAAAAAAAAAAAAAAAACATGAGAAAATTGGCTCCTGTCCAAATGAATTACGCCAGTAAAATACCACTAATTTATATTTGCGTGTGCATGAAAAGAGAGTCTGTAGATGTAAATCCTCTCCAATGTGCCTCACTTCACAGCCAAATGAACAAAACTAATGTTCCTGGCCAATTACTTCCACACTGCAGTGTATTTACTGCACTGATGAATCCTAATTACTCACATATATCAACATGTTTAAAGTGAAATCAAATATTATACAGCAAATCAGGAAGACACAGCCCCCACACATATGCACACACACACACACACACACACACACACACACACAAAGATGTATTTGTTTTATTCCCAATGCAATGTGGCAAAGTTATGATGCTTGGTTTGTAAGTCATTAACTTAATGATTGGCATAATGGGGTTGAGCTACTGCCAGAGGGATGAGGGGGAATCAGGTGGAATTACCATCAGAGGGTTGACACCCACACACACACTTGTGTGCGTGCACACACACACACACACACACACATGCAAATTCACTGTCATCGACAGGTAGAGTTGAAATCATTTTGATTATGAAGGATATCATTACATGCATGAGAGAGAGAGAGAGAGAGAGAGATAGAGAGAGAGAAAGAGAGAGAGAGAAAGATGGATAAAGAAACTAAGAAAAGGCAGATTTGTTTGTAGAAACAAAGTGATATGTAGAAAGAAAGAGAAAGACAGACAGACAGACAGTGATAGATAGATAGATAGATAGATAGATAGATAGATAGATAGATAGATAGATAGATAGATAGATAGATGAATAGATAGATAGATAGAATGACAAATAAGAGAGATAAATAGAAATAGACAGTCATAAAGAGCTACAAATAGAAGCACAAACACACAAAGAGAGAGAGAGAGAGAGAGAGAGAGAGATCTGTACCCAAGTTTTAGTAATACAAATGTTAATCCTTGTCATACCAATAGAGTAACTTTTGAATTATAATTTGTCAGAGGAAAAGAGAGACAGACAGAGAGATAGAGGGAGACACGGATGGACAGAGTGCTTACACAGCATCAGTGTCGACACTGAGGAGATTTGACACGTCGTCAGATATCAAACAGCTGTCTGGATGAGAACGTCTCATTACTGGATCTGTCTGTTGTTTGAGGAACGTTTCTGTTCCACAGCTATTTATACCCTCGTCTCTCTGCTGTCATCCGCCACACTCGCTCCCTCCCTCTATTAGACTCATTACTGCTAATGCTCTGCCTGCTTCATTAGGGACTCTCGCTAACATCAAAGGGAACATGAAGTGTACCGTTAGTAAACCTTGTATTGTTTAAAAAAGTGTTGAGTAGGAAAGGTGTGTACCACCGATAACCTTTCAGCCTTAAACATAGGAGCTCTTTACTGTATTTATTGTTGTGGCTGTAAAGACTAACAACAAAAAACTGGTAACCAAAAACTAATCTAACATTTCATTTGAACTAACAGTCAACCAGATCAAAGGCTTCATCTGGAGATCAAGATCTTCTGGCTTTCGCTAACTAACTAGTTGTTACCGAGTTTTTACTATTTGTTCCTAGTTCCTGAATGACTTCTGAAAACCATGAAAAATGTCATATTTTATTAACACCACCTACGAACCTACTGTTCCAAAATATCAAAACACCAATGACTAAGAGAAGGACCTGAAAGCAGCATGAATAATAGTCACTATACAGACAAAAACAATCAATGAACTGCATCGTAATCATTGCCATTTATACACCACACAAGTGATATGTGTCTTAAACCTTAGAAGATTCAGCCATAACATAACTTCTCAAAACATTATGCCCAGTATTTAGTTCCCCTTGTGTCACCAGAGTGGTCCTGGCTCCTCAGAGCATGGCTGTGCAAATCCTTTGGGGGTGTGACGCGGTCTCTGGTACCAGGTCATTACTGTCGGATGCTCTGGGTGCTGTGGGTTGGGGGATGGTGCCTCCATGGATCGGACTTTTTTGTCCGGGGCTTTTCATCGGGGCTCGATCAGGGAATTTGGTTGCCTTGGGTGCTCAAGATCCTCCTACTAGTTTATTGGTATATATTTGATGTGATAACTACAGTATATGTGGTGGTAATGTTATGGCTAATCTTAAATGTTGACATGGAAAGTATAACTCTTTAATTGAAATCAAAATCCAGTAATCCTTTAATTTTTCAGCGTTCCCCCTCCTGGAATCCTCTGGTGAAACAAGTAACATATAGAAAAGTATGTGAAGAAATACATTCATGAAGCTGCCAGTGCTTATGATTCTATAAATGCATCATGTCTTAATAGGAAATATATTTCCATTCTAATGGAACAGGGATATAATAATAATTATGAAAATAATTAATTATAAAAAAATATATAATAATAATAATAATAATAATAACAATAATAATATTCAAATTCAAATTTAAATTTTATTTGTCATAATAATAATTATTATTATTATTATTATTAATAATAATAATAATAATAATAATAATAATAAAAAGAAATAAAATAATAATAATAATAATAATAATAATAAATAAAATAATAAAATAATAATAATATAATAATAATAATAATAATAATAATAGAACTGATAAGCAATTATCCAGCTTGTCATAAATGGTGACAAAAAGCATTCACAGGAATGTGGGAGGCCTTGGAACCCACGGTGAAGCACGGTGGTGGAAGCATCACAATTACCTGGCTGCTGCATTTCATTTCATTAGACTCTTTCTTTTTTATTGATTTCATTAAGCTTGAGCATGTTGATGTCTCACAGTCAATTTAACACGGAACAATCAACGTACGAGTTAAATCTCATGATTGCGTGAGATTTATGCTAGATAACACTCTCTCGACTCGTTCCTACTCAGCACTGATACACATTAGACTCCTACCGCCTCTTGATTCTCATTCTGGTCAGGTCATCCGTGAAGTGATAAGCCAAACAGGCCGTGACATTTTAAGTGCTTTTCATCAACTTTAATCCGAGGACAGAATGATGTGGACGCTGGATGATGCTTAAGTGGTGTTTCTGAATAAATCTAAACAAGGGGTTTTCCAATCTTTTAAATCTGAGGTGAGGCTTTTTATTTTTTTGGTGTTTTATTATTACTTTCAGTTTTTATAACCGAGTAAATGCCACAGTAACAGAAGGATTTGTTATTTCTAGGCAGTTCATCAGCACCATAATGTATCACTGGTTTTATTTTTTTATTTTATCTTTATTTTTTAAAGATATATCATTAAATAAAAAGGTTTATCTCTAATCATATTTATGTCAAGCTTTGAGGTTAAATGAACTCCTGGAAAACTGCCCAAAACTTGGCACACATCTTAAATCTAATGTTAAAGTCCATCATTAAAAAAAATGTCATACAATATGGACAATCTCATAGAAAGAGATTGCAATAATTGTTAAATTTCATCCACACATAGTGGAAACATGCTCACACATTTAATACCTGCTCTTCAGGTGGATAATTGTTCCCTAAGTGACTTTCGGTGTGATTGGCTTACGTCTAAATTGCATCATTGAACAGCACCACTATCAACTAGTAAGAGAATGAGTCAAAACCAGCGATTTTTACTCTCTCCGCTGTCTGCTTTTAACCAAAACACTGGCACTGTTGTGTCTGGCGAAGAGCTAAAGTGCAACTTCTTGACTTTAGCTCAAAAGAAAGTGTTACGGTTTTCTGAAAGTAAAAGAAATCAAATCTCATTTGATTTTAATTACTGAAGGGGGGATGAGTGCTGCTCATTTCATTTTATGATAACAGTAATTCATTTCTAATCTATATGAGGGATGATCAAGTCAAACCGAGACTTTGATGAAATTTGATGAAATGTCTCATCAATAATGGTGTAGAGACTCCTAGCCGCAGTAGAACTTTTTGAATAGTGCAAATGTTTTAAAGAATAAAAAATCCCTTCCCGGTGCAGTCGTTCTGTCCAGGGAATGGATAACTTGTTACTGACTTGCAGGAGAGACTCATCTGTCTGTGTGAACTGTACACACAATCCTTCACCAACACCACCTGCATATTACAGGAACTCAGCTGGGCTGGCCTGTACCTCACTCCAAAGTAATTTGCGCCATTAAAGGAGTTCCTGGGAGGCCAGCGTTTCATTCGTGAAGCAGGCAGTCTGATCATGGCTCCAGACTACAGAGAAAACTTTCTACCTTGATGGTGTCCAAGCACTGGAGATACATATCTTATATATATATAGAGAGAGAAATAAAGAGAGTTCGTACTCTCATAACTGCATTCTGTTACAATCAAAAGTCCCAGTTTGACTTGAAAAATTCTTCTAAAATAATATATAAAGGTTATTCAAAATATCAGAGTCACAAAATATCAAATTTAATCCAATATGGAAAGATACTGTCTCTATATTCTCAGTCCTACTGTCTCCTTTTCTCATTTTCTTTCTCTCTGCCTGTCTACCTGTCTGTCTGGCTGTCCAACTCCCCCTCCTTCTGTCTCCTCTGTTTGTTTCTCATCATCTGTCATCGCCTCTCTGTCTGTCTGCCTGCCTGTATCTCTCTTTGAAAATCTTTGCTTCAGTCTGTCTCCTGGCCGGTCTGTCAATCTGTGACTCTTTTTTCTTTTCTGGCTTGTAGGGACTCCCATTCTCAGTCTGTCTGTCCTTCTATGTCTCTGTCTACTGTTCTCTCTCTCTGACTCTACTTCTCTGTCTCAGTTTGCCTTTTCGTCATTCTGTCTCTCTCTGTCGAGAATCTTATCCACTCTCTCTGTCAGTCAGTTTTTTTTTTACTCTCTATATCCTTCTGTCTCTCTTTCACTGTCTGTCTGCTCTGCGAGTTTCTTAGGTGCTCTATCTCTCTCTCTGTCCATTTCACTGTCTGTCTATCTGTCCAACAGGCTTTATCTCTGTTTTCTCTGTTTGTCGTCCTCTTGCGCGCTCTCTCTCTCTGTCTGTCTCTAGTTATGAAACTGTCTGTCTGTCCCAGTTGTCTTTTCATCAGTTTGTCTCTGTCAGTTTTTTCTCTTAGGGGGCAACTTGGCCGGAAAACAGCGGCAGCAGCGCGGAGACAACCAGCTGGAGAACACCGAGGAGCACAAGCTTTCAGCGGGCCTCATCAACATCCAAAGCAGTGACAAACTCACTCATGAAGGTCAGTACTGAGCACACTACCACCACGGAGACACCCCCTCACCTGCCGCTGATATAAACATCGCAGTTACTGTCAACAGCGTAAGTGTACAGTATTCAGCACTGACAGTGACTCCACCCCTAACATCTGCACCGAAGAGGCACTGGAGCAACACCGAGGAGGAAATGTGAAGACACGTCCACTACAGAACCGACCACAACACGCAAAACACGCAGTCAGACCCTGAGCACCCCAACACATGAGCTTCAAACAGCAGGAAGCAGCACAGCACACACAGAGACCCCCATAGACCCCCCAAAAAGATGTAAAAACTTTATTCTCCGAGCAAAAGAAACTGCAAAAAAAAAACACTGCAATAAGTAACAAAACACTAAAATCCTGTCACTCAGTAGGAAATAAAAATGGATGATACTGAACTTTAAAACAGGACTGCATATCAGTAGACAAAAACAAAACTAAAACCAAGTCCAAAAAACAAAGAAAGGTAATGGTGGAGGTGGGGTGACGAGGCTTAGTGGGAGTTCACCAAAAAAAAAAAATGTAAATAACATGGAAAAAATTTAAATAAATGTATTATCCCACACGGAAAAAACCTATATAAAACATATATGTTTTAATATAGGTTTGATATAGGTTTTTAATATATGTGACATATATAAAATTGGCCGTTTTCCTATATTATATGTACATATATGTGTACATATATACGTGCATATATGTACCTATATATACACATGCATACATGTACCTATGTGCATATATATGCACCTATATTTTTACCTAGATATTAGTAAAATTGTTAAAATCCATAGCTGTTAGACAACATAAATAAAAGCCCAAAATGTAGAAATTTTATTTTTTTATTTTTTTAAGAACAATCAAATAGTAAAAGAACAAAAATAAGACAAAAAAACTCAACAGGAAGAAAACATATATATATTTTGAGGACCTTCTCAGCTTCGTGAGCTTTGAATTGATAGATGTGCCTGTCTGCCCTCGGGTGGCTGCCGGCCACTTCTTCAATGTAGCATCTAGAAAAGACAAAAATAATAAGACAGTATAATAATAAATGATTATTTATTAAAACGTTTATAAACATCTGTAAACTCCATAAGGCATTAGCTTAGCCACCGGGAAATATCATGTTTGTGCTACATACAGAAAGGCAGCAGGTTAGCATGATTTACCTAAACTATGTAAATGGCATTGAAAGCCAATGTGTCACACAAGCTGACAAGAGCTAGCTGAAGTGAGGAAAAAATTTACTAATATTAGTTTAATATTATCAGAATAAGAGTTATATAAGACTTAATAACTTACCCAGTGTGTCCTCCTGGATTCTCTCTTCAAAATGCTCCCGTTCGTCGTCAGGGCCAGTGTTGCCAACTATTTTCAACGGAAAGTAGCTAAAGTCTGCTCGAAAAGTCGCCAAATGTCGCTAGATGACGTCATGCGTATATTTGCATATTGATGACGTAATTACGTCGCATTTGCATTTTGCGTGTTTTCCCTAATCCTTCCTCATGTGTCCAATATAATTATGAACTTAAGCTTTGTAACAGTGAGTAATATAAGTGCATCGGAAGAAAAAATAAATAAATAAGAAAATGGTCAAATTAAATAGTTTTATTTCAAGCAAAGGAGAAGCAGGTAAGTGTCCGTTGCAACACCGTTTTCACATGTGCAGCTCATTCACATCCATGTTAGCTGCTGTGCGGTCACGGGAATATGCTGCTCCTTTCAGCCGGAGCTAGCGCTCACTGATCAGGGCAGACACAGGGAGATGAGTAACTGTACCGGGAAAGCAAGACCTCGTGCTTACACGACAGTATTGGCGACATTTGGAAACTTGCTAAGGTTTGTCCAAAAGTTGCTAGATTTATTACTAGGCGCTTTAAAAAAAAAAAAAAAGTCGTCAAGGCGGGATCACTTAACGGCGGATTTGCGCATGGGCAATTTATTGGGGGGGGGGGGGGGGGGTGTCTGTGAGTGCTTTGGGACGGAGGAGGGGCCGGCGGCGGCAGCTGCTGTGGCAAGTTGAGAAGAGTCAGTACAGACACATCAGAGTCTCCAAAAGTCTCCAGTAACACAAGAAAAAGTCGCCAGATTTGTCGCTAGTCGCTTTTTAAAAAAAATGTCGCTAGAGGGATTTGAAAAGTCGCTAAATATAGCGACAAAGTCGCCAAGTTGGCAACACTGGTCAGGGCCACACAGTCTTCTTCTGAGGTAAATGTTAACTCCTCCCACTTTCCAGAACATTCTGAACATTTCCTTGTTCGGGGGCGTGGCCTAGTATGTAAATTAGCCGGACTGGTTTTCGTGTGATTGGCGTGTGGGCGTGTCCTGCCTTGGGTCATTAGCAGATAATGCGACAGAAATTCTAAAATGTGTTTTTTATTCAGTTAGTTCTTAGTTATTGCCTTGATAATAGAAAATATAAGCGCATCATGTATGACACCAAAGTGAGATATGAGCTAAAATGACCAGATCCTGCCATGAGCTATATAGGAGACATATCTTGTATGTACATATAGGGCTTATATGTGGATATAAAGAAGCAATACAGGAGACCTATATGGCCTGTATATGCACATATATGCACCTCAATTTTGCCTATATGCAGCATATATATTATTATATATATGCATATATACTGCATATAGGCTTCATATATGCGCATATATCCTCCTATAGGTTCTTTCCATGTGGGATTGATTCTCTAATAAAGTATCTCTCTCTCTTTATCTCTCTCTGTTAATCTCTCTTTCTGTCTCTCTGTTCAGTGCTCTCTTTGTGTTTTATCATCCTCATCATCATCATCATCATCATCATCATCATCTCACTCTCTCTCTCTCGCTATTGGTCAACCGGTCTGTTTCTGTTTGTCTTTTTGTCAGTTTTTCTCCATCTCTCCTTTTTCCACCTTCCTTGTGGTTGTTTGTCAGTCAGTTTCTCTCTCTCTCTCTCTCTCTCTCTCTCTCTCTCTCTATCTATCTATCTATCTTTCTGTCTTTCACTGCCAAATTAAGAAAAAAATAAAATAAAAATACAAACTGCATAAAAAAGTGAACTGCATGAGCATGGTCAGAGGAACACAGATCACACACCACCCGGGGAATGTGTTTGGCCCGAGCCCCACTGGTGGTTAATGGTGTAATTAGCACTAACCCATGCAGGTCAGCTTGCTGGAGAGAAGCCTACACTTTCTAATCACACATACACACAGGCACACACACACACACACACACACACACACACTAATGATACAAATATGATTGTGTGAATCACTAGGCTGTTCAGGTCTTTTGACCTTTTTCAAATCCCCATGAAATATACAGTTTCCATCAACAAGTCAAGTTCACTCCTTCCCTGAGGCGGTGTGTGTGTGTGCGTGTGTGTGTTCCACCGAGGCTCACCCCGGAATATCCTGTACATGTTTAACTCACGACTGTTTAATTCTGAATCATAATGGTCCCACCACCACGTAACGGTGTTTAGCTGCAGCTTTCGATTTGTGTGTGTTCCGTGTTTAATTTCAGATCCTGCGCACAAATGTCAGCTAGGAGGCGCTGTTATTAATCATGTAGCAGGCTGATAGAGCTAAACGATTATTAGTACTCAACCAAGCAATTTGTTTAAGTTATGCGTTTAATTGCTGCTGCAGTAGGCTGGTATTCATGCTGACTGTAAAACTAATTACACACTGAGTCTAATTATGTCTAATCTGATGTCAAGGTTTAATAACATCCAGAATACAAGGCTGAGTGTTTTAAATGTCTTAAAATTATAGAGCTATAGGAATTTTTGTAACTAAAGCTGTAAGTGCAGCACTGATGGAGGAGAAAAAGGCCACACCCATTTCACTGAGACTGAACCACAGAGGCCAGACCTCCCATTCAGGAAGTGGACTAAAAAGTACACACCTCCTTTACAGAAGCCACACCTCCCTCACAGGGAGGCGACGACAAAGTACACACTTCCTTTACCTAGGCCACTCATCCTTTACTGACTCCACACCTTCTTTACCGAAGCCACACCTCGTTTACTGGGACGGACCTACAGAGACCACACCTCCTTTGCAGAAGCCACACCTCTTTTACTAAAGCTAAACCTCCTTTACAGAAGCCACACCACCACAGGAAGGGGACGACAAAGTACACAATTCCTTTACCTAGGCAACTCCCCCTTTACTGACTCCACACCTTCCTCACAGGGACTGAACTACAGAGTCCATACCTTCTTTACCAATGCCACACCTCTTTTATTGGGACGGAACTACAGAGGTCACACCCCCTCTGCAGAAGCCACACCTCTTTTACTGGGACGGAACTACAGAGGCCACACCCCCTTCGCAGAAGCCACACCTCTTTTACTGGGACGGAACTACAGAGGCCACACCCCCTTTCGCAGAAGCCACACCTCTTTTACTGGGACGGAACTACAGAGGCCACACCCCCTTTGCAGAAGCCACACCTCGTTTACTGGGATGGAACTACATAGGCCACACCCCCTTTGCAGAAGCCACACCTCTTTTACTGGGACGGAACTACAGAGGCCACACCTCTTTTGCAGAAGCCACACCTCTTTTACTGGGATGGAACTGCAGAGGCCACACCTCCTTTGCAGAAGCCACACCTCTTTTACTAGGACGGAACTACAGAGGCCACACCCCCTTTGCAGAAGCCACACCTCTTTTACTGGGACGGAACCACGGAGGCCAAACCTCCTTTGCAGAAGCCACACCTCTTTTACTAGGACGGAACTACAGAGGCCACACCTCCTTTGCAGAAGCCACACCTCTTCACTTAAGCTAACCCTTCTCTACATAAGCCACACCTCCTTCACACAGCTTGAGCTACAGCTTCCACAACACCTTTACAGAAGCCACACCCCTTTACTGAGACTGTACTACAGAGGCCACACCTCCCTTACATAAGCCACACCTCCTTCACTGGGTCTGGCAGATGTTCACACCATCCACAAACCTTATTTTCCCAAACCTAAGCACCAGTAATAGAGAGCTGTATGGGTGTATCATATTTATCATACCTCACTGATAAACAGACCCTCATAAATGCATTTGATTCCATAACTCTTCACACCCCACCAGTTTGTGTGTTTAACTGAACTGTGACAGATCTGTGTGTGTGTGTGTGTGTGTGTGTGTGTTATAGTAACCTCTGTTTCACAGAGAGTGTAAAGAGACAGGATAGGAGGAACAGTGAGTTAAAAGCAGAGTGGACAGGAAAGTCAAAGCATGTCTGCAGAACCCAGCGTGACACGACAGGCTTGCAGAAACGCTCCGGTAGCTTTTCCTATTACACACTCATGGCTCATGGTCGTCCCTCACTTGGAATCATGTGGAAAAACTTTGCTGCTTGCAATTTGTCTAGGCATGTGTGTGTGTGTGTGTGTGTGTAAAAGGATGAAGCAGTGTCTGTGTTTTTTTTGGTGGAGCAAATGTTCCTATCAGGGTAGTTATATCTGAAATGTTGATCTTGTAAGAGAAACAACTGATGAGGAAACCTGCTTATAAATAAACTTGCAGGTTTTAATTTAAGATTCTACAAGATGCCAAAGGTTTGCAAGCTGTAGCTCAAGATTAATTAGCTGCAGCAAAAATATGTCAATGGGTGGTCCTCACATGGATAGGAAGACAAATGTGTGTGTGTGTGTGTGTGGGTGGGTGGACTGGAGAGGGGTGCGGAGGGGTGGAGTCTGTGAGAAGCACTGACAGGCAGGTGTGTGTTTGTGTGCGAGGAATAAAGTTGAACATATCTCGTTACAGTGTAAACCTCAATCTGGTTCTAAAGTTTTCTTTATTCATATATCAGCTATCTGACATGACATGTGACATGTGACGCATTTGACATCGACCCTGATATGTGTCAGGCTTGAGCTGTTAAAGGCTGCGCTCGACAGGAGACACGTCCGTGTTTCAGCAGGTCAAAGACCGGTGCTCAATCAAACACAGAGCACAGGATATCTAGAGAAAGATCTCAAAGGTGTTTCTATTCTTTTTTTCCTTCTTTCTTTGATTCATTTATCTTTAGTAAGGTCTTTATCTTTGTCAGGGTCATGGACGCTATCCAGGGAAAATGGGACATGTGGCCGGAGAACATCCGGGACGACATGTCAGTCCATCACACTCTTTCTAACCCAGATCCGTAAAAAAAAAAAAAGTTGGCTGATAGAAAGCTTTATACTTTAAAAAAGCTACAGTATGTACTTCAAGCAATACTTTCAACACTTCGAGGTAGAATAAAAATTCAGACCTAAGCAAGCTCTCACTTTCTTCTCTAAAAACGTAATTTCATTCCCTTTCAACACTGCTTTTCTTGTATTGGGTCGCAGGGAGCCTGGAGCCTATGCCAGAAGGCTTTGAGAAGACCTTGGACAGGGTGCCAATCTGTCCACTGCAGGACACATGCACTATATGCATGTCTGTGGGACTAAAAACTGGAATCCCAAGAGGAAACCCACCAAACACGGGGAGAACAAACTATATGCGCATAGAATCGAGGCAGGAATCGAACCCTCGACTCTGGAGGTGTAAGTGACAACCACTACTCCACCGTTCCATCGAAAGATAACTTTATCTTAGTACACATCCAGAGCCGTATCCCCCGTACAGGCCTGACCTCAATCCAAGCCGCTACCATAGGTTTGGGCCATTAAAGGAGTTCTTGGGAGGCCAGCGTTTCAGTCGTGAAGCAGGAAGTCTGATTATGGGTCCAACATAATGAGAAAACTTTTCACCATGATGGTATTGAAGCACTAGTGGAACACTGGGATAAGTGCATAAGTCTAGCATGGGAGTAAATTTATAGAAATAAATGGAGTTTTTCAAAATGTGTTCTGTTATTCTTGACAATCAAAAGTCCCAGTTTGACTTGAACAGCCTTTGTATGTTTAAAGTCAGGTCAACATATCAGTAGGTTAGGCTTTAGTTTAGCTTTCTTTAAAAAAATGTAAGCAACAGTTTTTCGTGTGTGTGTGTGTGTCTGTGTGTGTGTGTGTGTGTGTGTGTGTGTGTGTGTGTGTGTGCAGATCCTTTGATTGCTCCCTCTTCCCCAGGATCTCTTCTGAACAAGGTGATGTGACACTCAAGACCCACTCAACTGAGACACTACTTTGCACAGCATGGTAGGCTACTGTGTGTGTGTGTGTGTGTGTGTGTGTGTGTGTGTGTGTGTGTGTTAAAGACAGCTGTTATGTCAGAAAGCGGCTCTGGAATGAGGCAGAGAAGAGACTTCAGGATACAGCGATGTGCCAAAGCACTCCGCCCAGCTACTGGAAATAACATTATACCTCATATTGTTTTTCATACTGTCCAGGAAATCTGAAAACACACTCCATCTGGAATATTGAACACTAGTGTCACCACTGAATGATCAATATGAGCCCAAGCTCCTGCAAGGCGAGTGCGTCTTTCTTTGTTTCTTTGTCTTGGTGTTCAATAGCATGTATGATCAGGATATGATAATACAGAATATCTTATTTAATCAGGACGGAAATATCTGATGATCAACACTTCTTGTCTTTACTTTTGCAGCCAAGCGCCAGGACTAAATTCCAGAATAATATACAAGTATTGGCACCTGGATGAGTTTTAAGAGGTCCTATTATACTTTTTCAAAGATTGATCTTTCATGCAGTGTGTCATGTAGCTGTATGTGAACATAAAGTATCTGCACTATCTGTAGTGGACCAGCGCTGCCGTGATTTGTTTGGACGAGAGAAGGAGCGATTTCTGTGGATCATTTTCTTTTGAAGATTTTTTAACCGGATTATCTTTGACTGGACCTATTTCCCGGACTTCTCACCCTCCATCATCGGCCTCTTGGACTTCATTAACCCCGGTGAGACCGAACCATACTTGGTATACTCGGATAACACAAATACAATAAACATGAACTTCGGACATTTTCCACTCATTCGCACACATACACATACCGTTTATTATATATAGTTTGTAAATATTGTTTATATCTTTGTTTGGTTGTTGTGCACCTTTTTCGTTTACTTTATTTAGTTTCGTATAATACACTTACGGGAGCTTACGGGCTTACGGGAGGGGAGGGGTTTAGACAGACTGAATCTTCGAACTGCTTCACACGAGTCGTTTACGAATCATTTGGTAATGGAGTAAAATTAAATCTATTTTTGGAGAAAACTAAAGTGTTTTAGACCTTGTATACATGTAAACCTGTTTTAAGAGACTCATTAAGCAACATTAGCAACCTTTAAAATAGCATAATAGGGGCACTTTAAATTTTAACAATCTGTATCACAATTTGTTTACCTTCACATCTGTAAATCCATAAACAATACGTTTCAACATTTTATGCCATGACACTAAGACCACAGCCGTGTAAATTAATTAACAATGATTATTAATTATATACCAGTTAACTGCTGACAGGATCATGGGCTCATCTACGGTATGCCTGTGGGGACAAAAGGCCAGGCTGTCTAGTTTAATCCCACAAAAAATACAATGTCACCAAAAAAATGAAATGCTAAATGTTTCCAGAAAGGTACTAGAACACCCAGTTCATCACAGCCTGCCAAGTATGATTCTTAGAAAGCAAAGAGTTTAAGGTTATTGACCCAGCCTAAAAAACTCCCCATATCCCAAACCAATCAAGCCCCCATGGCAGGTGGCGGACAAACAAGTTTGATCCACAGAAACCCCACCCACAGCCCATATCACCCAAAGGATCCACTGCTAATGTCTTGGTGCCAGACACCACAGCACACTTCCAGAGCCACTCCAGAGCCATCCTAATGGGTTGAGGTGAACCCAAACCCTTGGCGGTTTTACCAATGTTAGTTGTCTTATGGCTGATCAGTTTATATGACTTCAGTTAAACTCAAATAAAGTCTGAAAGTTTTAAACCAACACTGGGAATGTTCCTCTGGAGTTTTGGTTTGTTAACATTTAAGCTATGCCTAATAATGTTATTTTTTTTTACCCTTACAGCTTTGGCTGTGTAGGTCAGAGGATGAGATTGTTGTGTGCTACACGCACACAGAGATTTCGGACGCAACAGGTGGCACTGATGATGTCTTGTCTAAACAGAGATCTTCTTCCATGTTAAGGTACCACTGGCTTTCATATCTAATTCGATCAGTGCCTGAGAACGCTGTACTCTGCCTGAAAACGCCTTTTGAAGAGGACTCAGGAATGGTTCCGAGCGCGGAACGAACGTATTCATGCTGATCAAAATGTACCAGACATTGGGGTCGAGTGTTTTCGAAAATGATCCTGGGGTCCCGATGCGAAAACACGTGAATGCTCATTAATCACCGCATATATTTACTAAAAATGACCAATTCACTGGAACTTTATGATTGAAATTTATCGAAAGTATAGCAGTGATTTGTATCGTCTCACTTTTAACCAATCATGCCAGGTAATGTTGTTAGAATATACGTGTATTTGCTGAACATATCATCTGGCACGTCTACTCTGTTTAATGCCACTTACTGTATCCTGGCAGAATTAATAGACACTGCCTGAGAGGTTCTCTAGCTAACACTGTATGTTTCACACCAGATTAAAATAAAACAATTTCAGGCTTTAATTTAATTTAACTTTTCCATTTGACTTTATGTAGGCAGAGGAGTTGTTGGGTTGTTAGGTAACTTTGAGATTTTTGACAGCAGATCTAAACATAGAAAGGTTATGCGAGCAAGAGAAAGTGAGGAAACTTGAGTCAAAGCAATGCAGCCTGGTGAAAACACATCTTTTTAAAAAATGTTTTCCATCTCTTAGTAGGAAAATCAGGGTGGTTACAGTACCTCCATTTCATTACAATATTAAGATTTATATATTGATTTATTCTATAACATCCTATAACAGGTACATAAGCACAACCCAGTAGTGGCAGGGCTCAAACTCTTGACCATCCAATCACCAATGCAAAACCACAATCACCTGTGTGTATATATATATATGTATATGTTTATGCTTTCTTTAAACTTCAATTATGGCAGTAATGTTAAAGATGTCAGTAGCCGCACCATCGTTCATGCTATCATGTGACCATGAGAAGAAAGTCATATTTTTTTTTAAGTTGAAGTGTCGACATTTTTGGGGCCCTCTAGATCACCAGTCAATTCTATATGATCACAAAACCTATGTGTCTATAGTTTATTTTGTGTTGTGATCCTGTAAGGGTCATGGTTTCAGTATCCTAAGTATCCAGGTATCCAAGTATCCTAATTCATTATTTATATTCATATTACTTTTATTATTATTATTATTATTATTATTATTATTATTATTATTATTACAGACAAGGTTAGAAAATAATATACTCCTACCACACAGGATGTGTGGATATAGTTTAGAAAGTGCCACCTTTGAGTTTATTGATGAATGGCAACTTTTTAGAACCTTAAATGAAAACCTAAAAGCATACATTTAAAAATGATTTAAAATATGGATTTTTGTATTAAGTGAGGTGATGCATAAACTGTCAAACAAAATAATTGTCACTGAATCAACTGTTTCTCCATCTCTTACACTGTATATTGTAACTGGAATTGGCACATGAAAAGAACACACAGGAACCAAGTGTCTTTTTTAATAAGCACTTTTCAAACAATTAATGAAAGAATGCAGTCTTTAAAGAAGTTATGCTCTTTGAAAGCAGAGGCTTGTGAGCCGTCTCTGTAAATATTGGGGTTCTGTGGGTTGAAGATGGACTGCGTGCTCCAAGCTCTGCCGAGAGAGTAACAAAAAGGAGTAGGCATGAGACAGAAAGCAAACATGCAAGACATGTTAAGTGCACTGGAATGCGCATTAAACAGACTTTTGCTAGGAGAAGTAAAAAAAAGAATCCATGTCAAGTTTTTACTGATACTTTACTCTCCAGTATGCAAAGAACCGGCTTCTGCTCAACTGCACGTGATAACCCGATGCTATCACAGCCAGAAAGAGTGCAGCTCAAAGGCTTTCTCGCCCATGTAAACCCATGTCTGTCACTTGTGTTCATGACGATTGGTGGAAGGTGCCCACGGTGCACATTGTGGTCGAGGACCACCTGAGTAAATACAAGCTTAGAGCTGGTACAATTCCTCATCTGCCTGTCGTCCTACTTCTAGGTATTGACTGTCCCAGTTCGCTGCAATTAGTAAGGATCACTAGGATCGCCTATGATCAGCTGTCGTAACCATGCAAGTGCAAGTTGGGCGACTGGAGACTGCTGCTCCTCTCCATTGCTACCTGCAAATTCACGGCTCACTGACAAGGACCCTTCACCATCATGGAATGAGTCGAACCAGTAAAATATCAACTGCAACAGCTGAGTAAGCAGAAATGCACAGAGCTGTATCATATGAATTTACTTAAATGGTGGGTTTGATTTCTGCCACAGAGCAAAACCACAGTCTTGTTTATTGGGAGAGGATCTGATGCCCTCTCAGAACCAGAAGCTGAGTGAACTTGTGGATCAGTTTGTTGATGTGTTCTCCACTGATCTGTGGCTTACTCACCTTATGCGCCATGGCACCAAAACGACGCCCGTCGCAGACATTCGCCAGTGCCCCTATAGAACGGGGCAGCCTGCCATTGTGCCATTAATGCTAAGGTAGACAGCATGTTGCAGCATAGCATTATTGAGGTGTCGATTAGCCCCTGGTCAAATCCCATCATTATAGTGCCATAGCCGATGGCTCGATCAGGCTATTTAATGAATTCTGATGGCTCAACTCAATTCCCACCTTTAAGGTGTACGTTTCCACATGTGGATGATGTCGTGGACCGATTGGGAAAGGCCCAATCCATTTCCACATTTGACCTGATGAAGGGCTATTGGCACGTGTCCCTTACGCCCATGGCCAAAGCCAAGACCACCTTTACAAAAGACAGCCATTGCTACATTACAACCGCAGACATTTTTTTAGCAGGTAATGGACATCATCCTTAAGACTTATGTGTGTGCATGTGTGTGTGTCAGCAGGAGAGGGGGTCAATGCAAGTGTGCCAATATTTTCAGCTGCCCACCTATAAACAACTGAAGTCTTATTAGTGTAACACAATGGTTTTGTTGCAGTTTGTAGACACGCCAAACGTCAGTAAAGCTCAGCAACAGATAGTAAATTTTTGATTAAAATCAAAGCAAACCTTATTACTTTCTCAGGCTGGACTCAGCAGAGCACTCTAATCTATTGGATTGTGTACGTGTGTGTGTGTGTGTGTGTGTGTATGAGAGAGAAAGCTGTGGGTTTCAGAACTATTTACTCGACAAGCCTGTGTGTGTTTGTGTGTGTGTGTGTATGTGTGTGTGTGCAAGTGTGGGCAGAAGGCCAGTCCAGGTCCAGCCAAAGAGGCACTCTCGCGGTTAATCATCATGGAGACGCTCCCATTCCATTAAGCTGCATAAAATGTGCCACAGCCTGTGGCCTAGCAGAGCTCAGCCAAAATCCCCTCTCACGCACACACACACACACACACACACACACACATACACACACACACAGTGGCTATGTTTACATGCACAGAGTCTGCTCACTACAACCCGAATAAACTGATTGTGAATGAACTGTTTTTTTTTTTTTTTCAGTTTTTGTGGTTAATAATATCCATTTACACAGTTCATAAAATCTGTGGCACATAACGTTGGGTCAGCGTTACCATAACAACATGAAGCTGAAAATGTGAGTCTAAAATTATGTCCATGTCAGCACAACGTCCTTCAGATGTCCTCATGAAACAGCAAGTGTGAAGAAGAGGAAGAGGAACGCATGCCACTTGAACATGCAGGCAGCGTCTCATCCCACCTTACGCTCCCTCCGATCTGCAGGTCGTCCCAAATGGCATAAAGATGAGGAACATGAACATTGCCTCCATAGTGGACTGGCATCCACAAATATTCCAGGTTATTAACCTAATTAGTTCTCTTGTTGCTCAAACAGAAGTGCATTTTGAGTTTGGTTCTGGGTGTCAGATTGTTTTGATTAAATTATATGATGTGTTTAAGGAAGTTTTTACTTGAATTGATATCACTCCATGTTGTGGAATATTTCTCCATTCAGATATTTTTATTTGGAATCACGCGCAATGCCTTTGTTGCCAATGAGGAGATCCATCAGAAGTATGGAGCCAATCCAATCACCAACAGGCCGCACAAAGCATGGCTGCGATGAGACAGCCATGTCCTGTGCTCTGACATCAGTAAGCAGCTGACATCTTGCTGGAAACACTGCACAGTGACCTGTGGATCACGCATGTTCACCCCGACCAACCCATGACCATGTCACATGTCGCAACAGTGGACCAAAAATCACCCAGCCATCACTCCAGACAAACCCTGAAGAAATTAATTCTAGTTCAGACTGTCGATTCATACAACGACATAAGTTGGTATCAGGTTTTAGCACTGTGGACTTGCACCTCCAGGGTCCAGGGTTTGATTCCCGCCCTGGGATCTGTGTGCGTGCAGTTTACATGTTTTTTACGTGCTTGGTGTATAGTCCAGTTTCCTCCCACATTCCAAAGACATGCAGATTAGGCTAATTAGCTTTCCCAAATTGAATGTAGTCTGTGTGCCCTGTGATGGATTGGCACCCTGTCCGACCTTGTACCCCGCCCCATACCCAAAGTCTCCTGAGGTAGGCTCCAGGCCCCCTACAACCCTGTGTACAGGATAAGCAGCATTAAATATGAATAAATGAATTAGGCATAGCATGAAGGTTGACTCATTTGTACTTTTCTTCTTAGTTTTATTGGCTGGGCAACCATCTAAGTGCATACTGCCACCTACTGTTTTGGAGAGTGTAGATACACAACATCCATACTGTATGTAAAAGCTGGACAACAGGGGAGTCGCCTGGACCCAGCAATACAGTAGTACCTGTGCACAGGATACAGAAGTCAAGCCTAGCCGAAAAGAAGCTTTGGCATTGCATTAAGGTCAGCTCCAGTGAACTGCTTTTCATCTTTGTGTTTATTGGCAAATTACAAACCCTCTAGGTTCATTCTGCATTGGCGTGTGCTCGGGTACCAAACAGCCGTGAATGGGTTACCAGTGTGGGCTGTGGTTGAGGTAATTGGTGTAAAAAAAAAAGCCCAAAATTGCATCATGCAGCACTGCACATTTTACAAATTACTTATTTATTAATTACTAATTTATAATATTTCAAAATGACTTATTTAGCTCAACATAACCCCGAGTTCAACAAGTGACATCGAATCAACATGACAACCAAAACAGCACTTCTTACATTTATATGATTTATATTCCACTCGCAAGTGTTTGCCGTGAGACAGTTTAAATAGAAACACATGGGAAAGACAGAATCAATATTTATACACAGCGTTTCCTTTGATTTTATTTAGAACTATGATCCCATAACTATTAAACTGCTGGCTCGATGTATATCTCATTATACTCTCTAACGTTTTACTGTATTATGCACATGTACTTCAAAGCTGCCGAAGCTGCCATTTCATTCCTGGCCCTTACTGCACCTTTGCAGAGCTGGAGAGATTAAAAAAAGAATAATATTTGGCATGTTATGTAAGGACCAGATAGGGATCCTGAGATTTGTCTGTACAAAGCTATTTTAGACGAATGTTTTTGCTCGAGGCGTTTCAGTGTCATGGTACAGCGAAATGTTGAGACGGAGCAATTATGCGACTGTAAAACTCCTAAATTTATGACATGTAGGCATAAACATTGTAAAAATATTTGAAAACGCAATGTATTAATTATATAGGATTGTCAATCACTCAGCGCAGGGTGGACAGCGGTTTCTTTTGTTGCTCGCTCTAATGATGCTATCAGAAACCCAGAACTTTACAAAAAATGAGGTATTTGTTAGAGACGGATTGTATGCAGTGGACTTCAGAGAGGACTGTGTGAGAGTGGACAGTTGGTGAAAAGGTTAGGACTTGCTGAAAAACATTGTTAACTCCCAGCTGAAAAGAAAGAAGAACTCAGGAGCCAAGCATTGAGGGAGAGAGAGAGAGAGAGAGAGAGAGGGAGGGGGAGAGATAATGTCTCTACACCAGCATGCATTGTTAAGGAAGAAGCTTCGACATGTGAAACTGTCTGGAAGCTGCAAATCTCCACAAGGCACCTCGTCATCTGCCTTCCAGCTGAATTCTTTAGGTTCTACACTCCTGCGGCCATTGATTCCCGTTCCTTTCCTCTTTCCTCTCTGTTGTCCTGTCCCTGCTGTCTTTTTAAACCATGGTTCTGAAAGTTGTCTAGGAAAGTGACAAGACGAGATATGGAGCGAAGAAGGAAAGCGGAGGGCGTGAAATATCTCTCTTCTGGACTGTCTGTCAATTAGACGCTATACTCCGAGGCAGCATGCTGAACAGAGGACAACATATTTCAGAACATTACACATTGTGCAATATACACTACATACAAGGGGTGTTTGAGTTCGAAGCAAGACTTTTGATTGTACGGAACAACAAAACACACTTGAGTCCCTTTATTTCTCTATATAGTAGAACCTTGAATTACGAGCATAATTCATTCCAAAGGCAGGTTAATATTCCAAAACACTCGTAAACCAAATTAAATTTTCTCATAAGAAATAGTAGAAACTCAAATTATTCGTTCCACATAAAAAATAATTAACACAAAATATAAACTAAATAAAACAAATTAACCTGCACTTTACCGTCCCAAGAGAGAGTGTGTGAACCGGCACGGTGTCAAATTAGGTGCGCGCACAAAAATAAGAGAGGCTGAAAATGGATTTTTAATCCTCTAATGAGACTTTTTCTCCTTTCTAAACAAGAAGCGGATGCATGATACATGGTACTCGGTACTCGTAAACCAAGACTTGCTCGTATTACATGTCAAAATGTATTAAAAATCTTTGCTCGTCTTGCGGAACACTCGCAATCCGCGTTACTTGCAATCGGAGGTTTTACTGTATAATCCGCTGCTACACTGATGCCCTGAACCCAGCGTTTCACTAGTGCTTGGACACCATGAAGGTAGAAAGATTTCTCGGGTCACCCGGGCCAGGATCGGACAGCCTGCTTCACGTGTGAGATGCTGACCTTCCAGGAACTCTTTTAATGATTTACTGTAGATATGTGGAAATGTCTGGGAGGAAGGTCAGGACTTTACAGGGGACTTGGCAATACGTCCAGCCGAGTTCCTATAATTTGCATGTTGTATTGGAGAATAATTGTGTGTACAGTTCCTACAGACATATACATCTTTTCTGCAGGGTGGAGGCGAGGTTATGCATCAACCTGTACAGCCTTCTTTAAAACATCTTCACTATTCAAATGTTTTACTTCGGCTAAGAGTCTCATCACCGCACGGTGCTTAAAATTCTGTAAATGACAATCGCTTTTACACCTTCACTCTCCTGGTTTGACTGTAAAACTGTAATGTTTTAAAATGGTTTTAATTGCTGCGGCCTTTTTTTTTCTGTCGAATTTTCCCAAAATGTAAAGTTTATCAATTTTGCAAACACAAATGCAATAATGTTTTTAATTGTAGTAGATGGTTATTTGATGGAAGGAGTCTCCAGTGTGAGTCAGTCTCCGGTGTGAGCCAGTTTTTCACAGAATTTTCGTTCTTTTCTGTCAGTTAAACTGAACTGATCTGTTTTAAACCCACACATGGCCTTCAACGGAGCTTGAAGTGAAGTACTGACAAAAAGGCTTGAAACTATCGAGTCATTGTTTGTATCTGATGTTGCTGAATGACTCAGGAGTTTGGTTTCGAGAGCAAATTGATGTTGACTTCTTTGCTGAGTGCTTTGTCATCTGCATTTGTGAATAGATTTCATCTCACAAACCAGTGAAAAGGTGACACAGGGAAGTGAAGCTCATCACACATGTACTCTAAAGTCTACATTTTTTTAAACAGTGGCAGGGATGTAAAAAGTTTTTAATACCACAGCCATTTGAATCTAGAAAAAAACAAAAAAATGTTGTCCTCCGATCAGCTGTACAGTATATTATAAAAGGGGACTATATTTTTTCTTTATCATGAACACACCTGTTCTGTCAAACACAACCCTGTCTGCATCATAACACACACTTGTCATAATAGAAGCAGCAATAAAAATACTTGACAGCTCTGAGAAGGCAAGAATAAGGCCAAATGGCTAACATAACTATTCTTTTTTTTTTTTTTTTTTAAATCTATAGTTAGCACTGCTACAGTACACCCGAGCCAGAGATGGACAGTGGACAGGATTCATAAGTATTTTCGATGTGTTGTAGCCATGTTAGTTTTTTACCCATGTTTTGCCATTTCTTGCACAATTGCTTAGAACACTACTAAGTTCTCAGTACACTGGAGCCATGATCTCCAGTGTACTGCCTGCTTCACGTCTGAAATGCCAGCCTCCCTCCCACTGGAACTCCTTTAATGGTGCAATGATGTGGAAATGGCTTGAAGCGAGGTCAGGATATGGAGGGGGGGAGGGTAAAGGAAATAATTCTCAGCCAAGTTCCTGTAATGCGCAAGTGATGTTGGTGAATGATTGTATGTGCAGTTCAGGTGCATCTCTTTCGCCAAGTTATCTGTCACTTTTCGAGGACCAGGCTGAATGCCGTGTGAACAACTGCAGTGGGCTCAGAGTCAAGGACTCTCATGTCACTCATGGGTTGTATGGTGCCAGGGGTAGCTCAGTGGTTAAAGCATTGGACTATGGACGATACAGTTCAGGAGATCCCAGGTTCAAACCCCACAACCACCAAGTTGCCACTGTTGGGGCCCTTGAGAAAGGCCCTCAACCCTCAACTGCTCAGATGTGTAATGAGATGTAAGTTGCTCTGGATAAGAGCGTCTGTCAAATGCCTAAATGTATTGTCTTCTTTAAAAGGTTTGCACGCTTTAAATGTTTTACTGTGGCTAAAACTTTCATCACCATACTGTGCTTGAAGTCTTCTGTAAATGTCAAATGCTTTTACGCTTTAATTCATCAGTGATGAGACTGAAAAGTCATTTAACAAAAATATTTGTCCAAACCTGCAATGACCTTGTATCTACTTCAATATGTTGATCCCCCTTTTGCAGCTATAACAGCTTCCACTCTTCAACAAGATTTTGGAGCGTTTCTGTGGGAATTGGTGCCCATTTATTCTGTAAAGCATTTATAGGGCCAGGCACTGACGTAAGACCATAAGGCCTGTCTCACAATCCAGACACTCCATTCCAGTTGTTCCCAATGGTGCACGATAGGGTTGAGGTCAGGGCTTTTTTTTTTTTCAGCCAGTCAAGTTGTCCCACACCAAACTCATCAAACCACGTCTTTATAGTCCTTGTTTTGTGCACTGGGGCTCAGTCATGTTGGAATAGAAAAGGGTCTTCCCCAAACTGTTGACACAAAGTTGCATAAAAGCAGAGCAATGTCCAGGTGTCTTGGTATGTTAAAGCATTAAGATTGTTTTTCACTGAGGATAAGGGACCTGATTGAATCACCCGAATTCAATAATTCATAACAGGTGTGGCCAAATACTTTTGTCCACATAGAAGCTGGGTTTTTGTTTTATTCTCCTTCAGATATCTTACTAGATCAGCGTCCATGTAAATGGTTATGCTTGAATCTTTAATCAGGATGATTTTATTCGGATTGATGACATATTGTCCATGTTCGCATAGCGCATGATTTGATTTATGATCATTTTATGCACCACTCATTTTGACACACCTTAAGGGTCTGTTGTGCAATCAGAACTTTACACCACAATACTAATCTGATTTGTGTCACTTCTGAATGCACAGTACTCTGATCATACACTGATCCAGATCACTTTAATATACAGTACAAGCAAGCTTTATTATACAGTCCTTCAAAAACAATCCTAATTATTTAATGTAACATTTGGCTTTTTTTGTCAGGATGCAAAGTCTGATGAGATAGACACAACCAGGTAACTAGGGATTAAAACAAGGCACACAATAGCGATGAGTACAGCAAGATTTTGCATGGCTCTGGAAGATGAGAAAGAACAAAATAACAAGGAGTATATATAAAGAAAGGCTAATGAGGCCACGCATTGCAAACAGGCGAGCATAATGAAGACTAACTGGAGGCGCAGGCGGAAAACCAGCAGGAAAAAAAAAGCCCAGTGAAACATGTTGTGAACGTATAGAGAAGAACATTTAAGTCGACTTTATTTAAATATGGAGAAGAAAAATAAACCTGTCACAATAAAGACTCTTTAGCTCAAGATCAATTTCACTTGTTATAAAACAAGACGAAAGACAAAATTATGTTGTTAATTAGCTAATTTATACTGGTGCAAAAAACAGGTAATTTGATAGAATTTACTGTGATCGTACAAAATAATGCAACATTTATTATTATTATTTTTTTTATTAAAATAAGTGTGGACAACTACACAGAGAACAAATTAGATAAAGTTATTCCACATTTTGGATAATTTATACATATAAAATGTGTATATAGAGAACCTGTATTTTGAGTTTGCAGTATTTCATGTGTATTTTTTTCTTTAGTTTGTATAATTGTTTTGCTAAATTGGGGTAAATTTTATTTTATTTAGAACGAGTAAGTATCTGTCAATGATGGGAAAAGAGTTTTTAGACATAGTTAAAAGGTTAAAGCTAAAAATAATGTGATGATCTTTAATCAGTGATATTATTATTTCAGGTTGAAGCCCACTTACATCTCTGTCTGTTTTTTCTGTACGGCAGAACTCTAATCTTAATATTTTGATTTTATTTAATGTGCAGGGTAAACTTTAGGCAGATATCTAAGTACTGCCAAAGTTTAGTTAAATTCTGTCCAGCAGTTGATTTGAGATGCGCCCACAACTTAACGCATGTGCAGTATACTGTCTGAACTTCTTGATTGTCACATAACTGCTCATAACTTCACTTTTACTCAACATTTTGATTTCGTTTATGGCACAGGTTTAACATTAGGAAGATATCGAAGGACTGGCAAAGTTTAATTAAATTGTGTCCAGACAGATTTGTGTGATGCTGTGACAAAATCTGTCCGGACAGACAGACAGACCGAATGTGACTACGGGCCACTCAATGCAGGTGCATCTCACACAGACACTGCTAACACCATGTACAGCAGAGTGCACCAAACAAGGGGGTGACCCATCAAACTCACCTGGGCCGGAGGCAGGTCAGCAATCTCGGCTTTCAGCGTTTCACAGATCAGCACGAGTTGCCTCTTCCTGATCCGTGCTGCGATGTGCGACACATGCTGATTAAACACACGGCTCATGATGCGTAGCATCGAAGATTACTTATAAACGTTTAAAAGGACAGCTGAGCAGGAGGGCTAGCCTCACCATGAATAAAGTGGCATCCACATTCCACTATGAAGATGCAGAAAATGATGTCATGCTTAAAACTGAGATTTCGAGCCCAAGCTGTTATGGAGTTTCACAAGTAGTCTTATGGCTTTGGAGTGATGGTGTTTCACAAGAGGTTATGGAGTTTCACAAGTGGTTTTATGATCACCTGGAGATGCCTTCTGTGCACACCGTGGTTAAGGACCACCTGGGTAAATATAATCTCAAAACTGGCATAATCCCTGAGCTGCCTGTGCCCCTACTTTTAGATTGTGACTGGCCCGGCTTGGAATCTGAACAAGCTTATACCGCACAGAGGAACGCAAATGCAACGCTTAAGTTGGAGGAAAGACTGCTCCAACACATCTGGAGTGGTTGGTGCAACCACCTACTGATGGCGGTGATGCTAACACTGAAGATGAGGCATCCCTCCAAGGTAATGATCCCTCTAACCCATACTGTATGTCTCACTGTCTCAGCAGGTGAAAAAGGATGACAGCTTGGCACAGTTACAACACAAGGAACCGCAACTTAAACACTGCTGGAAACAGGTGGTAATAATCGAGGGTGAAGCTGGAGCAGCCCTGCACCCCCGAGCAGCTACCCATTTTTTTCTTAGGAATAATCTGTTACATTATCACACCAATCTCTTGGTGGACCCACAGGCCAAAGATGAATGAAGGACAGATTTTACTGCTTGGGGGTCCATGCGTAGGGCATAAAGAGATGTAAATAAGGATCCTTGGGAGGAGCAGCCATAACCTTAATAGATGATCTGTCATGGAATACGAACAGAGAAAGATTGGGATAAACTGCTGTGGTCAGATGAGACCAGAATTGAGCTCTTTGTCATCAACTTGACTTTTTAGAGGAAGAAAAAGAAGAAAAAGAATGACACTAAGAACACCACAGTCCCTACAGTCAAACACGGAGGTGGAAACATTATGCTTTGGGTCTGTTTCTCTGCTAAAGGTACAGATTGACTTTGCTGCACTGAGGGGCCAATTGATGAGGCTATGTGTTGTACAATTTTGGATGAGAACCTCCTGAAGATGGGTTGTGGATGGGTCTTTCAGCATTAAAATGACCCGAAACATAATGCCAAGGCAACTAAGGAGTGGCAGAAGAATAAGCACATTAAGGTCATGGAGTGGACTAGCCAGTCTTCATACCTTAATCCAATAGAAAATTCACGGAGAGAGCTGAAGAAGGCTGCCAAGCAACAGGCAAGAAACCCTAAACATTTAGAGAAAATCTGTAAAGAATAGTGGATCAACATGCGTCCCAAGATGTGTGCAAATAAACAACTACAAGAAACGTCTTCCCACTGTGCTTTCCAGCTAGGGTTTCTCTACCAATTACTAAGTCTTTACTTCGGGGTCAAATACTTATTTTCCTCAAAGAAATGCAACTTAATTCATAACATTTGTATTATGTGCTTTTTCTGGAGTTTTGGTTGATATTCTGTCTCAATCCTTTACCAAAAACCTATGATAGAAATTATAGACCCTTCATTTCATTGTAAATGGGCAAACTTAGAAAATCTGTAGGGGATCAAATACTTATTTCTTCCACTATATATATATATATTTATACTAAATAATTTATACTAAATAATTCAAAGCTTGGACTCCTGCTGTTTTCATGTATTGTACGGTGAAGTACTATGCAGATAACACCCTACTGTGATATCCTGGAATGTCACAGCATGATTTTTTTCACAGCAAAATTTCTTTAATCTCTAATTGATAAAATAGATGAAGCTGAGGAGAAACCAGATACAGAGCATGAAATAATACACGTTTTGGACAGTAGAAATTCACTCCCACTTCAAGCTTAAATTTTATTGTGATAGAATTGCTTGAGAGCTGGAATGTATACCAGGTTTAAAGTATAATTTGTTTAAAAGCAAACTGGTATAGCTAAAAACACAAAGCCAACCCCCAACACCCCCCCAAAAATTGTGGGTTGGTAGTGTTGAGTCGAGTACCATTGCTTCCTCACTTCTACAAAGTCTCCAGTTTGATTCAGATGGATTACTGTCTTTGTGGAAAACCACATGGGCTTTTTCTATGTTCTCTGTTTTCCTCTTACCTCACTAAACTTGGTGGATTCTGGTTGGTGGATTTGTGAAGCTAAATAGGTCCAAGGTGTGAATGCATGTGTGATTACAGTAAGCGTGTAGTGGAATGTGATAGACTGGTGTCTTGTCCAGGGTGTATTCCTGTTTTATGCCCAGTTTTCCTGGGATAGGTTCCAAATCAACTCTGACCCTAAAATATTAATAAATAAAGAGAAAATGCTTACTGATGAATGATTAAAAAAAGAAAAGCTCAACCTGTGAAGAAAAAAATAATAAAAACATATTTTCTCTTACCTATTTTTCTTTCCTGAAGTGAAAATTACTGTATGCAAACTAGAACTGTGCAGTTGTTTCTGTAATTTTTTCCCCTGAACATTAGAAGGCTGGTTGTCGCTAATTACTGATTACAAGTGAGGAACAATTCTTGCTTTGTTGCAATTATGCAGACACAATATTACTAAACAAGCATGCAGTTGTATCTTGTTTCCGACATTGTTGATGTAAATGGTAGAAACTGTAATGGACCGGTAATTGATCCTTGAGGGATCCCGCTTTTCACAGCCTGCTACTTTACAACTTACATAACGGCCTCAACACACTGAGCTCTTTCTTCTTTTCAGAGCAAAGAGGATTTTTTTTACTAAACAATGTGAAATGACTTTGAACATCAATGAACATTTTGAAAAGCCAACGATCGATTTCTTTAAGAAAACTCTTCAACTGAAACTTTTGGCTAGGCTTTCTGCAAGTGCGGATTATTATGCAGGAATAACAAAATAAAAATAAATAAATGAATTAATTTAAATGAAATAACCAAAGAATATGGAAGATGTTTTGAAATGGAGCAAGTGGTTTTGTTAGACAGTGTAACCGTTTGCTGAAACAAGTCACGACGTGAGAGATAGTGGATTTTCATAATGGGGCAGAGAATTAGCTTTGAACTGAAGCTGTAATCCACATTTGCACCAAACAAACAAGCAAACAAACAAACAAACACAAACAAACAAAAAAAAAACACTTCTGAAGACCCACTTCCTTATACTGGATATATACTGGATAAAAAAAGGATTTCTTAAAAATAAAAGTAAAACAACTAAACATCTGTAAGTATTATTACAGTATTATTATAATTATTATAATTAGTAGTAGTAGTTGTTGTTGTTGTTGTTTTTGTAGTAGTAGTAGCAGTAAAAGTATTTCTACTGAACAGTTACAGCTTTATCATTACTTGGATACAAATTCATGAAATTCATTTAAAGGCAAAATAGTTTGAGTTTGCAGTTTTAATTCTTATGAGATTCAGTTATATTGCTTCAAACAGCAAATATTATATTCCCTGTGGAATTTGTCAATCATTACACTTTATATATATATATATATAGTATTAATATAAAAAAACGAAAATACTGCACTAACGCATAAAATGCTTTGCTGTTTTTGTAAGTAATAAAAAGAAAAGTTTAGGAAGGATGCATTTCTTATACAGGAGTTAGCATTGATTGAGGGGTGGATGTAGGGGTAGAGGGTGATATGTGTGGACTGACTGAGAAATTTAATGTTGGTTTCATAATCCTGACCTTAATAAACATGACGAGACTGCTATTGCAAATGACTAGACAAACATCCTTGACAAAACATCCTTGTACACTAAGTGCTTCAAGTCAACCTCTTAAACAAGTTTAAAATACAGTATAAATACACTGCAAACTTTATTATGGTGTTCAGCAGGCACCTATTATGCTTAATGCACTTTTTAGCCATTTTAGGTTTTCAGATAGCTCTCTGGTGAAAAAAAAGAAAGAACAGCAACAACATCAACAACAACTGTTTATTTCATTTTTATTTTGGCTAGGGCTTAAACGTGTTAATAATATTCCCTCAAATATTACCTCATATAGGAAGAGCCCCTGCCCCTGGGCTTGTTGCGCAGCTCTGCTGATCTCTAGATGGGCGTGGCTCAGCTGTAGCTCATTTACACTGAAACTGTGTTTGGTAAAGAAGTGAAACGCACATACTGTAGTAAGAGATATAAAAAAAATTAATCTAAGAAGAATTTGAACTGGAGCATTAGTACACACTGGGGAGCTCTGAGACCTGTGTTAAGTTGTTAAATACATTGTAAATTTAGCAACTTATTATTATTATTATTATTATTATTATTATTATTATTATTATGTTAGAAACCTTCTAGATTCTGAAGTTGGTGATCAGAAAAGGTTCAAGGGAACCTTTGGTACCATGTAAAGTGGTACCATGGCACACTTTTCAAAATAAGATTTAAGCACATTTAAATTATAGTGTCATGTGGCTTGGTAAACACTATCTATCTATCTATCTATCTATCTATCTATCTATCTATCTATCTATCTATCTATCTATCTATCTATCCATCCATCCATCCATCCATCCATCCATTCACCTTAAGTATGCCTCTTACTATTTGTCCATCTGCTTCTTTTGCCTTTTTCTTTCTCTCTTAAAGTTCCCAGTGCCATTTACTTTCAGTCTTGACCATTCCAATATTTTTCTTCATCTCTCTCTCTCTCGTAGTGCGCGTGAGAGTGATTGGCATCTTGTCAAAATTTTTTTTTTTGTAAATTTTTTCGCCACTTAAAACATCTTTTGGCTTTATATATATTTACCTTTTTGTGTGAGTGCCTGTGTGTGTGTGTGTGTGTGTGTGTGTGTGTGTGTGTGTTGCTGCAGCATGGCGGCACCGGCCACACAGTGGTATGAAAGTTTAACTCGCCAGCACGGTGTGTGCATGGTGTGGTCGGTGAGTTTAGAGGAGTGTGTGTTAGCAATAGAAGATGTGGTGGGACATGACAACATTGTCTCTGACTTGTCCAAAACGGAATCTCTGTTAATAACGAGCACATACTGGTTTCTCCCCTGAGCTCCCCAGCTAAGAAACTAGTTTAATCCAATGTTCCTTCCTTCATATCTGACAGTATAATCGCTGCAGAGCTAGCTAGAAATGAACGACTGGTCTCTCCTATAAAGAAAAATTCAGCTTGGTTGTACAGTAAATCCCCTCTGTTTAAACATTTGATATCTTTAAGAAGAGTTGATTTCATGATTTTTAAAGAAGGCATAGAAGAGCTAAATGCTGTATTCAAATTCAGAGTTTAAGACTTTGATTATGACATATTCGCCTCCTCAGACACTAATGTTAAATGTGGTGCAATGGGACATCTTGTCCATGCCTTTCCTGAAAGACAGAGCGTCTTGATGCCTCTGAGCGACTACAGCTCGGCCATCTGCTGAGGAACCCAGAAATGCTGCTGATCTAGAGCCCAAAGAGAACAAATCTCAAGCCCAGCCTGCAATCCACAGAGTTAGTTGAAGTGACAACGACACCAAGAACAACATGCTCGGCTAAACCGGACCGAGGGGAGTCCAACCTGACCCAATCAGCACTGGAAAGGCTAAGCACGACTAATAAGGAGGACACAGAGGGCTCGGGTGCGGCGCTGGAGCTACCAGTCCTCTCGGTGATGGGTACAAGGGCGAAAACCCGCCAACTGAAGGCATCAGCCACTGCACTGTCACAAGGCGATGAGGCGGGCATAGAGATGGAAGAGGAGCCCTTTTTCAAAGCACCCAAAAGAAAAAAAGACCATAAAGGCGGAGAAAAAACAAAACAAAAAAGGCACCGAACCAGAATCAGACAGCAAGGGATACATATTAGATTCTGTGCTGATTCTCAACACCGAGGAAGAGAAATGACCAGTAATATAAAACGAGGAATCTATACACAGTTTTTTAACAAAGACAAAAAGGGGACAAAATATTAAACTAGAAGACCACTTCCTAAACAAGAGGCAGTTCATTCATGATGTCAAATATTTCAAAAAACAAAAAGTTTTCGATGACACTGAAATATTCAGACTAAAGAAATGGAAGAGGCTTTTAAAACTTTTTATGAGAACGAAGCTTTTGCATTTGTTTGTGTGTAGACTCCCACCAAGGCAGTAGAGAGGATGATGTTCTTAGACAAATTAAACAACGTAATTACTGACTGCAACTCTGCTGATATTTTATTTTTGGGTGGGGATTTTAACTGCACAACTAACAACCTGAACAGAAATCATAAAGAACCTCACATGGCCTCCTGTAAACGCATGTGGGAGATAATGGAGTCCCAGGACTTAAGTGATATATGGAGAAACTTTAACAAAAACAAAGACAGTACACCTGGGTCCATCCCATAGATAACACGCTCTCTCTGGCAAGACTTGATCGATTTTATTGTTTTAAACATCAACTGTCTTCTTTTACGAAATGTTTTATTGTCCCAGCAGGCATCTCCGATCATAGCATGGTGCAGTGCACTTTCAGTAGAAAAAAACTAAAACCTCAGAGCGCCTACTGGCATTTTAACACTGTACTTTTAGAAGAGTCTTTTACCTATCTATGGGCTAGTCTTAATTCACAAAAAGCAGATTTTAGCTCTCTACAGCAATGGTGGGACTTAGCTAAAGCACAAACAAAAGTGTTTTTTTCAACAGTACACTCTTAATGTCACAAAAGACATTGTTTGGTCATTGTTAGGACCGAAATAGTGAATTCCAGAGTTTGGAGCCCACAAAAAGTCGAGGAAATATTAAAACAAAAAAACAACGAAAAAAAAGCCATAATCAATGACCAATTGAAACATAAAGTTGGACAGAAAAGAATTATACAGTACATGCTGTGTGATCAGAATCAGGAGATCAGTGGTCAGAAGCACATTCAGTGGAGGAAACCTTTTTAAAAAATCTACCCAAGTTGTCAGAACAAGCTGCCACAGACATGGCTGCAGAACTGACACTGGCAGAGATTGACCAGGTTGGACATAAATACTTGTGGAAGATGCTGGAAAGCTTTGGGTTTAACCCAGGTTTCACAGCAATGATCAAAACATTGTACAGTGACATTGAGAGTATACTGAAGGTTTATGTGTTCCTTTTAAAGTATACAGAGGCATTAGACAGGGCTGCTCTTTATCAGGAATGCTATATTCTTTAGAAATCAAACCTCTTTTATGCAAACTGAGAGATCAGCTTTCGGGTTTTAATATACCTCATTTTAAAATGTCAACTTGTCTTTCAGCTTATGCTGACGGTCAGGCTGTAATGGTAAATATACAGACAGATGTGACTTTTTTAACTGACGTTTTAGAAGATTTTAAGATTTTATCATCTGCTAAAATCAACTGGACTAAAAGTGAAGCCATTTTAGTAGAAGAATGGGGAGGTGAACAGCCCACAATATCAGGGGGTTTAATGTAGAAAAAGAGTGGTTTTAAATACTTGGGTGTCTACAGTACCTGAGTACTGCTGAGTTTTTAAACAAAAACTGGAATGGTATTGTTGAAGGCATAAAAGGCAGACTAAGCAGATGGAAGTGGTTGGTCCCAAAAATGTCTTACAGAGGATGGGTGCTGATCATCAACAACCTAGCAGCATCGTCCCTGTGTAAATTGACATGTATGGATCCATCACCAAACCTGCTAGCAAGCATACAGGTCCTACTGGTAGACTTCTGGGACAAACTGCACTGGATACCACAAAGCCTTCTTCACCTGCCTAAAGAGGAAGGAGTACAGGGCCTGATGCAGCTAGCCAGCAGAAAAGCAGCCTTCCGCCTGCAGTTCACCCAGAGTCTTCTCAATCCTATGCACAGTGGGAGGACTCAGACTAGACATAACTCTGTTTTTAATGGACCCAAAGCACTAGACACTACTGAATTACCAGGTTTTTTTATTAAAGACTTGGACCTTTAAAAAAAAAAAAAAAAAAACAAAGGAAACAGATCATTACACTGGCTGCTGGAGGAGCCCCTAGTCTGTGGAGGGCATCTAGACATCTCTAGTTAAATCACCCTAGCACTATCTAAGAGTCTAGTCTCTGCACGGATTGTGACACTCTGGCAGCTGTTAAACATCACTGGCATAAACCTGTCTTGAGCAGGGGACTTGGCAGCGCATATTGCACTACAATCTCAACAGGTGACCAACCAACTCCTGCATTGCTGGAGAACCACCCTAACATCGTAGGAACGCGTTTAGCTGATGGAATACACAAGAAACGTCTCGGGTTACTTTGCTGTAACCCTGTTCCCTGAAAAAGTGGGAATGAGATGCTGTGTGAAAACGCTATAGGAACATCTTTTTGTGTTACCGTTTGTGAAGCATGTGTGTATCAAACACGCCAAATTTTGGCTATATATAACCTTGGCCAGGTGATGTCATCTGATGAAGTGCATCTGCAGGTTATAAATAGGAGTGAACCGGAAACATCCTCATGTCAATCTGTCTGAAAGGACACCCAGTCACGCAAGCAGTGCGGAATTGGAGCGCAGCATCTCGTTCCCGCTTTTTTAGGGAACAGGGTTACAGCAAAGTAACCCAAAACGTTACCTTTCAAAAGCTACACTAGATGCTGCGTGAAAACGCTATGGGAACGAGAATACCAACGCCGCCACACTGCAAGTGCCTGGACCCCCAAGGTTGTGTTGCATGTGTGCACACTAGCCAAGGTGGTGTTAGACCTAGCTCTGGGAGGCTGACTCGAGGAGCCCGGAGTAGCATGATCATCCAAACTATAAAGTCTGACAAATGTGTGCGGAGAAAACCAACCTGCTGCATCACACACTAGCTGCAAGGGGACACCTCTTGCCAGCGCAATAGATGAGGCAATCCCCCTAGTCGAATGAGCCCTGATTCCTAGAGGCGAAATGTGACCACTTGCCTCGTAGGCTAGGGCAATAGCACCTAATGTGACAGCGTTTGGCATAAAAAGGATGCTCTGAGTTACGCCACTGACTAGTGCGGTAGACGTAAATCTGAAGAGCATGTACTGGACACAGTAAGTGAAGCCTTTCCTGCTCCAGGGCTGTAAAAGGCAGAGGACAGAAGGCTTTGAGAACAACTGGGTGCATGGTCGAGACTGGAACTTTCGGGAGGTAGTTCGGGTGAGAATGCAAAAAAAGCTTTGACTATTCAGAACAGCAGCCAGTAGAAAAAACTGCAGGGCAAACCAGGGGCAAAGTCTAGGCAGGATGGGGAGACTAACAAAGCCCGCAGATCTTAAATTCTCTTGAAAGAAGTAACCATAAGAAAAACCATCTTAAGGGTCAGAAGCCCGACAGACGCTGACTCTAGTGGTTCGAAAGGGGTGTTAATCAAATCTTCGAGCACAATCGTTAAGGGACTGTTGCTTTACTGTTTAGCTTCACGAATATATGGGCAACTGAAGGGTGCTTTTCCACAGAATGCAGATGTTAGATGTTCGGCATCCTAAAACCTGGCAGGAAGTGACCAAACAACTAACATTTTGAAGAAGAAGGATTGTGAAGAGCGGTGAGCCCCACCCCAGTCTCTACAAGGGGGTGACCAGGTCACCACACTCTCCTTTTGCGCTTCACGCCTAGCGAGAGCCAGACCTAGTCAGGACTGGGTGGTCGACAGTCCCGACTCTTGAGCACGGCGGAGGAGAAACCTCCCAAAGTCCTGTTCATATAGTTTCGCTTCCCAAAACCTAGTGGCGACAGAATTAACAGCATCGTCAAACAGGTCGGAAGGCGAGATGGGGGCATCAAGGAGGAACGCACGATCCTTATCCTTGATACCCGTGAGGTTAAGCCACAGATGTCTCTCCGTGGATAACATAAAATCCATAAAGTGGCTGATAGCACGGGCCATCTGCCTGCACTGAGAGATCTATCTGTGGCTCGACGTAACCATTTAAGGGGAGAGCAGAGGAGGAGAGATAACAATTAGGTATTAACCTACAGGTTAACCTAGGTATTAACTACAAATGCCCTATCATCAATAGCCCCGACAGTGCTCAAGTCTTTTGGCAGGTCAGCCTGGTAAGCCTGCAAAACCACCATGGTGTGCAGTGGAGCACCAGCCTGAGACCCTGCCTGAAAGTTTTCCCCACCAGGTAAGATGTCAGTTTACACGGCTTGGTGGGGTGTGTGGGCTTTTTCAGGGAGGATGATGTCCCAAAAGAGAGATAGTCCGCAAGCGTCTCTTCTATCTGGTGCCTTCGCATCAGTGATATTCGAATAAATCGAAGTTGATGGCATAAAAAACACGGGATGAATATGGCTTATTTTGAGCGCTTGGGGAATCCCGCTTCTGTGGCCAGACGATATGCAATTGCTCAATCGCACGCATTACTTACCTGCAGTAACTCCTCCATATCCGCGGAAGCGAGAGAGAGGAAGTCTTTCCTGCCCATTCACAAGAAGCACCGAGGCGCGCTTGAGAAGTGGACGGAAAAACTTCCTGATCCGGCGAGGGTGCGAAAGAAAGAAGGAATTCCGTCTCATGCGTGTCTGCCAGATGTGCACGTGAACCCCAGGAATGCGCTCGTGCTCAAAGCACTCGAAACAAAAAGTGTGGAGATCGGCCTCCGAAAGAGATCTATCACATGGAGGCACGCATCTCCTAAGAAACTTCACCATATCGGTGAGTTAACACTTTTAAACTTGCTTGCACACACACACACACACTTGCTAACACAATACAGTCCCGAAGACAAAAAGATCTGAGGATGTTTCTGGTTCACTCCTATTTACTGTATAACCTACAGATGCACTTCATCAGATGACGTCACCTAACTGAGGTTATATACTGTATAGCAAAAATTTGGCGTGTTTGATACACACATGCTTTACAACCGGTAAGACAAAAAGATGTTTCCATAGCGTTTTCACACAGCATCGAGTGTAGTTTTGAAAGGAAACAGAACCAGTTCTACAGAAGAAGTACACTCTTCACACCTAATTATAACTCCAGACCTAAGAGTCTGTACTGTGGACCCCTCCTGGAGCACAAGGGTGAGGAATAGATGAACTTTGAGACGGTGTCTGGTAAGGCTCTGTACAAAGTTTGTGTAAAGGTCCAAAAAAAAAAAAAACTAAATGGGATGTTAAACCAGAATAGAGGGCACTGTATTAACCACCATTAACCAAAAAGTGTGCTGACCTTCAATTGAGGATTTTACATGGAATTGTCTCTGTAAACTTTTTATCATCGTTGCCGCAAACTTAAACTGAAGAAAGCACAATAACCATATATGTTTTAAAGAATAATCATAATGTCTAAAAAAAAAAGGTCTTACTTATTTATTTATTAATGAACTTATTAAGGAATTTATTAATTTTTAAATTTTATCTCTATTCCATTTTATATAAGAAAATTTGTAAAATTGTGGATTGTCAAAAGTCTCTCTTGCTCTCTCTCAATTTCAGTTCGGCTACAAAGAAATCTTTGCCTTTCTTTAATCCTGCTTCCACAATTCCGTTTCTCTATTTTCTCCCTTTTCTGTACTCGTCTCAATTTGTATTTTCTTCTTTTCTGCCATTTTTTTCTTTGTCCCTTTCTCAATTGCCCTCAGAACCCTGCAGCTATTCTTCCCTGTAGCTATTTCTCTTTTATATCTTTCATGTGTCACCTTTTCTCTGTTCCTCTATCTATCTCTCAGGATTTTTTTTTTCCATGAGCTCTTTACTGCTTTTCTTTTTGGCTATCTATCTATCTATCTATCTATCTATGATAATCTCTTTTCTTCTTTTTTCTTTGTCTTTTAGTTCTCTGGTATGTCTCCTTCCAATCTCAACAAACCCTTTCTCTCTCTCTCTCTCTCTCTCTTTCTCTCTCTCTCTCTTCTCAGTCATACTACTGTATAATGCTAAATAGACTTTTCTTCTTTTTCTATTCCATTCCTTTTTTCTTTGTCTTTCTTTCTTTCTTTCTTTCTTTCTTTCTTTCTTTGTCTTTCTTTTCTTTTTTATATTTTCTCTTATTTCACTAAACCTAATTTCTTATCCAGAGCTTTATCTCTTTTCAAAGTAATTTCCTCTGTTTTGTCTATAAGTCTACCTATTTTGACTAACCATTAAACATTTGTTTCTCTACGAGTTCTGGATTGCTCATTCACCCATCCACCCATTTATCTGTTCATTCATCCTACCATTCATCCATCCATCCATTCATCTATACAATCATTCACAGATCTATATATTCATTATCCATCAACATCCATCCATCCATTTGTCTGTCCATTCATTACTTTATTTATTTAGCTATTTATCCACTTATTTATGTATCCATTCATCCATCCATCCACCCATCTTTGTGCATCCATCCATTCAATCACCTATACATCCACCCAACTATCTTCCTATCCACCATCCCTTCCATCCATCCATCAATCCATCCATTTATCCTTCCATTCACCCACTCATCCATCCATGTATCCAAAGATCAATTCCTTCATTCATCCACCCATTTACATATTTATCCATTCCCTTCGTTCACCCATTCATTCATCCTTCCATTCGCCCTCTCATCCATTCATGTATCAATCCATCCATTCCTCCATCCATCCATCCATCTATGGGAATTGATTAAGATTTCCCTGCTGCGGGACAAATAAAGGTACATGTATATCTTATCCAGCTAGGTAATCTCGTTCTCCTCCTGTCATTCTGCTCACAGCTGTTTTAATGACGTTTGGTGAAGTTTTGGAGCATCAATTAAGAACATCACACTCGCTGTGTTCAGGAACCGAGTCCATTCAGCTCCTGAACAACTTCCTCACTAACTCCTCCTCCCGCTCTGAATAATCGCTTGGGGCTGGTGCATTTTGCCATCAGCTGAGAAACAAACCAGTCTTCCTGGAACATGCATTTGTGAGCCGACAGGCAGTAAATGATTGGTTTCTATTCACTGAGCCATGTGACATAAATGAGTGACAAAGTATTCAGGATGTGTACACAGGGTGCGGGCTTCAGCGTGCTCAGATTAACAGCAGCTTCGGACCTTTAGGAAGTTTCAGCCCATTTGACACCATGCCTGTGAAACCTTTCTTTCAGCAGTGTTCCCCCACAGTGATTTAGCAAGTGTAAATCAGCAGTCTAACGGGCGGAAATACACCGCCTTCCTGCGCCTGCTTGGGAGAGTGACACTTTATGACATCTTTATGTAAATCATACCCGGTACTTAGTGTCATGTTCCGTCTTACTGCTTTTCAACCTCAGTGACTCAGTGAGAAAAAGATATTTCTTAAACTTCCTTCTGTGCTTTGCTCTGAGTTATGTAAGGAATAAAACACAAAGTGTCGTGCTTAGTCCAAAAATTAATGAAAATGTAGAGCGCAACTCTGAGAGTCCCTGGGGTGCAGTGGGCAACATTTACGCCTCACAAGTCCGGGTTCTCCGGTTTCCTCCCACATCCCAAAAAAAAAAAAAAAAACAAGCTGGTAGACAGATTCGTGACTCTAATGTCCCTCTAGGTGTGAGTGAATGAGTGCATGCATCAGTTTATTGCTCTTCTCTCTTTCAATTCTCTTGACTTTCTGCCTTTTTATAGTTCTTGCCAACCTCCCTTTTTCGTTTACTTTTCTGTCCCATTGACTTTCAGACTTAACCCCTGAACAAACTATTTCTTTCTCTTTGTAGCCTGGAAAAAAAAGGACTTAACGTACTGTAGCAAACAGAAAGAAATAAAGAAAAAGATAAATAGTGATAGAAGATATAGAAATGAAGAGACATTTATTTTAAAAAATACAGTTATCATTTTTTTATAATATTTATTTGAGATATTTAGTCATTATTAGATTAGATTTGATTAGATTTAACTGCATTGTTATTGTGCAAATTACATCGACGAAGCCAATGAAATGCAGTACAGAATGAATAGGTAAATAACCATAAATACATTCAATTCGAAGAGACACAGGCCTCGTGTCGTGTACACGCCACCGTCCTGCAGCGCATATTATATTGTTTCATAATTATGAGATAACAAATCACGCTTTTGAAATAACAAACCAAAATTACATGATAAAAAAAAGTCAACATTCTGTCTGTCTCCAAATTACAACTTAAAACCACATAATTATGGGGTAGTATCTCTGAATTATGACTTTGCATCTTATAATTATGAGACACAATTTTTTTTTTTTTTAAATAGCAGAAAAGTGCTTCTATGGTAATTCGTGGCAGGAAAGGAAGAATGAAAAAGTTTGATGGGAGAGATGAGTAAAAAGGACAAAAAAAGGGAAAATTTAATTCATTTCCTGATCAGGTTTAAACATGATGCCACTGTTAGAAATGTCTCTCTCCTCATAAACAAGAAGGAAAAAAGGGAGAAAAAAAAATCAGCACCCAAGATGACTCAACTCTGAGCGAAGTCATGAACCACATGCCAACTGATCTCCGGCTAATTGCATCCATGTGTGTGTGTGTGTGTGTGTGTGTGCACACATATAGCTCATGTCTATCTGTCTGTCTATTTGGCTGCCAGACTGTTTGTTGGAATTGCTGTCACACTCGTTTATTCTCTCTCTCTCTCTCTCTCTCTCTCTCTCTCTCTCTCTCATTCTTTCTCTCTCTCTCTCTTTCTCCCTCTCTCTCTCTCTCTCTCTGTAAAAAGAGGTATTTGTCTGTGTGCTGACACTAATTGGAGAAGAGCTTTAGGCCTCCCCTGGGCAGCAGCCTCCGGAGCGCAGCCTTGATTAGTGACATCTTAAGAAAGTTAGGGGTGAATCTAAAAGCGGGAGGGAGGATGGGGGGTGTTGGAGGGGGGACAATGAGAAGGACAGAGAGACAATTGGGAAGAGAAACAGAATAAATGAAATAGGAGGAGAAGAGATCATACATGCAGATTTTGAGAATCGTGCACGTTAACTGTGATTTGAGCGCTGCACGTATACATCATCTTTGTACATATAGATTTATTAATGTGTTTTCCTGAACCCATCCATCAGCACCAAGTCCTTTAATCTCTCTATTATTTAATAACTATATATTATTTAAATACTATATATATTACATAATACAAATACATAACACAATATATATATATATATATATATATATATATATATATATATATATATACAACAGCGCTACTGACTTTTCAATTCTAATTGGCCAGAAAAAAGGAATACATACATATACTGTACATACATATAATATTTTCTATAATATGTAAGATTGCAGATTTACTGCTTATTCTTCTTTGGGAGTTTATGGACAGTTTGTGCGTTACTGCCACCAACTGGAGCGGAGTGAGAAACAGAAGATTAAGGAAAGAAAAAAAACTTCTTTACTCCAGTCTAGTGGAAGTAACGCACAAACTGTCTATTAACTCCCAAAGACAAAGAAAAGCAATAATGTTGTGATCCGCAAGAGCAAGTGACCTACAGTTGGCATTTACACAACTTTTAGGTTTTTTCGACCGCCGTTAAACAGAAAGGAAGTAGTAGAAGAAGAAGATAGTTCTTTATCACAAAATCACAAGATCTGTATTATTAAAATTATTATGCAGTTTAATCTATAGTTTATAGGTTGATTTGATTCTTTAGATAAATGAATCAGTGTTTGAGATTAAGGTCAAGATTTTTTTTTTTCTTTAACAGAAATCACTGGTTACTTACACTAAGCACCTGCAAAATTCTCTTGCCTTTTTTTTTCATTGGGAGTTTATGGACAGTTTGTACATGTAACAGAAGCTTGGTGGGAAAAAAAGACATAAAATTAAAAAAAAAAGTTAACAACACAAGTTACACAGCATTCCAGGGTTTACTTAGCACTTTTGGCAGTTTTATTACTTTAAAATTTATAAAGAATATAGAACTGCTTGGGACAAATCAGACAACAAACATGGAATCTATGAACTACAGAATCAAATCTAATTCATAATTGATATCACAATTGTAAAAAAAAAATGGAATCGAATCAAATGAACAGTTGATCTTTGGTTCACGCTGGTGATGCGCGAGTCAGGTATTTTTCCAACCCGCGGGTTCCGCTTTTATGAAATTATTTGGCCCGTCCCAGCCCGCCGACAATTAAATAGACATACTAGGCATTGTAATTCGAATGAAAACAGCCTTTATTTTAGCCCGAAAGTGCTTGGAAACATCAAATAAAGTGACAATTTCTTTACCCGCGGGGTCCGCGGGGTACCAGACGACCCGCGCATAACTAGTTCACACCACTAGTGGACATACTGAGAGGTGTACATCAAATGAGCCAGATGAAGTTATCTTTTTTGTAACATGTATGGAAGAAGTCTCCAGTGTCAGAGTTTTGTAGAGAGGCAAAGCAATAACTTTTAAAATAAATTTTTTTTCAAGGAATTTACACTTCAAGGTTTCTCCGTAAACATGATTTTATTTTTGTGACTGTTTTACTCTCTTAGAAAATACTCTTTGTTCCTGCTAACATTCTAATGACATTCAATGCAACTATATAAAAAAAGACTATTTATTTCATTATTGATGAAAATGAAATCAAACCCTGCAAGCTGTCATTGGAAAATAATAAAACGACTTCACATTGGTCAGAGTGACGCTTCATTGAACTACCCTGTTGTCTATTACTTCCCTTAAACAGTACAACTCGGTGTAGTTTAATCCTCACACAGATGGTGATTTGATTCCAAATAGTAATAACTGTATTAATAGTAAAAATTTCACAGATCACTGTAATTTAAACATCAATATAACCGTTAATTGAATGACTTTCTCTTCGTCGTTTGTCACACATGGCGCCGCGGTGGTACGGTGGGCGGTGCACTGCCAACTCTTCAGCGGCTCTAACTTCCAGAATGCGAGTTATTCTGAGAGACAGTCCCTGTTTTATGTAAATGTTGCTACTTTCTATGCCTAATTTATGACAGGAGATGCATCTGAGGTCTTGGAATGTAGGACGACATCGCTCTGCACGTGACCTAGACGCTGTACCTTCGCACCGAGCCACACGCAGACATTCAATAAATCCTGGACAGTTTCATGGAAATATTTCTAAATATAACTCGGATATGACAACAGATGCATGTTTCCTTCCTTCGTTATCAGCCTGTTTTTTTCATCTCAGTTTTTATGTTCTGATCTACTCTCTCTGATTCTCTGTCAGTCTCCTACACACACACACACACACAAACAAACTGTCTTTCCTTTTTCTTCAACATGCTCTTGGCAAAAAGGCTAATTCGGGTTTTTCTAATCAATATGCTTGCAACTTATTTAACTAAAAAGAGCAGAGGCCGCCGCTGGGGAAGGCGTTTGGAGGAGAGGCTTTCTGTCATTCTGCTCCCTGGGATTAAAACATCAACTGCTTATGAAAATATGCAGGACATAAATAATATAAAGCTCCACATAACTGCTCGCATTGAGCCCAAGGTCTCTGAAGGGTTTCAAATAATATTCCAGGCTAAAGAAGAATCTCATGGCTTACAACTCACATAATTACCTTATCTTATCTTATTTGAATTAGAGGTGTAACACGGCACAGAGGACGATCCTGTCACCTTGTCCGTAACTCCGGGGATGCTCGGAATAAGTTCTGTGACAGTTCGGTCAGCTGATTGACTTACTGTAACTTGCCTTATATTATAAGTTATGCAGTTATAAGAGAATATCAAAAGGTATCGTAGTGTGATCAATCCAAAATGGTTTGCATATTCTCAAGTGCTCATGTTATTTCTTTAACACCACTGAGGTTTGTTCAACAATTTACAAATATGTATTTAAAATTGGAACATCATACTTTCTAATCCATTTAAAGTTCATGCATGAAATTCCCACGAAGCAAAACGTCACTTAAGCAGTTATTCAACCATACATGTCCATGTCTCTGTTGTTACTATAGAACTAATAACCTTTTTGAACTAAATTATAGCTGATACTACTGATCACAGTTGCTGCTCTGAAAACCCAATACCTTCTGATCAATCAGTATCAAGAATATGTCAGTGTTAATGGTGTCTGATAAACTGCAAGATTCATTGTAAGGGCCATATTTTCATTCTTGTGATTTGTTGTTGTGTTTATTTCATTTCAATTTAGTAGTTAAGCATTCAGAATAAAGTCTGTTATTTAAGCGTTAAGTATTACGTCTGTTGGTTAAGCATTATACGTTAAGTCCATTGAGTTAATTAGTTTAAGCATTTAGCATTATACTCGTAAGTTGTACTGTGACATCATTTTATACAGTAAGTTGTTCTGTGACATCATCCCACAGTTGTGTAGCTGCATGTCTATCATGCACGTTAGTTGTTTAGTTGTTGTTGAGACACGGAAGGATACAGAAAGGTGTGAAGAACACAAGCTTTTGATTGTGATACTGTGAGCTAAAGGATACAGTAAAGTAAGTTGTTGTATCTGTGATCTAACGAAGCTACAGAACACAGCAAACGACTTGTCGTGACTACAGTGGATTTATGCAAGAAACTGTAACAACCGTTGTACTTTGATGTTGAAAATAAAACAAGAGACCAAGAGAAATCGGTGCACATCTGGAGTCGTGAGTTACACTGTGTAACAAGAAAGATACGCGTCAGAACTTGTATATAATTCATTCTAATAAGATCTCGTTTTGATGATCCAGCAGGAACACTTAGATTAGATAAACATTGTAATATAGTTGTAACGATGTTATGATGTTATCCTTTATGAACACAACAATGTCTTTGAAAGTTAGAACTTTGAACTTTTATTTGGGTCATTTACGGCGATTAATAATCAATTTGCACAACGTCTAAACACATCCAAGTTTTTAACAGGATTTAGAAATTTGATTGGTGATTGGGACAGACACAACAGCAACCTTCACACAGAGTAAGTATCTCATGTCATGAATGTCTTAGTGTTTTGATGTTATCTCTCTATTTCATTTTCTATTAGAAATCTTACCGTGCATTTCAGCTCCCAAATTACTCTAATGTAATATACTGTAGTGTTTGTAGCGCTTGATTTACTAGCATCAACAGCATGCCCCCTAGTGGCCCACTGGGAAGCACGTAGTGGAGTCGCGCTCACATCATCAGTTTGATTCCGAAGTTGTTTTGCACCACTGTGTTAGAGGGCATTTGTTCAATGTTTTCCCATCATCATGCAGCCAGCGTTGTTCTGACATCATATCACTAAAGTCCTTACAACTTTAAAAAACAACCTAACACCAACCTTACACTACAGACATTTGTGAAAATACTAAGGTCTAACTGAGGTTACCAAAAATTCCTGCTGAGTAAAAAAGTAAACAATGTAAACAATTCATTATACATCAGTGTTTATGCTTAGCTTAGGTGAAACTGGATCGTTGATTATTTAATCAATGCACTGATTCAGATCTATAGATCATCACACCCCTGAGCAGTGCTGTGGTCTCGCTCAAATACAGTTCTATTAAAGCGAATATAGAAGGTACAAAAGATAACAGGTACAGTGAGGATTTTTATTACGCTCTAATATAAAGTCGAAACCTATCTTTGTCACAATTAAAAAAGATTTCAGTTATATAGGTTATGCAATACTCTCGGAGATACCACTTTATAGGGCAAGACAAAGAGCTGACCTTGTAGACCGACACAAGAAGAGAAATAAAAAATGTGTTGGATGCAGACAAATAGAACACAAGTTCCACACGACTTCTACTCAAAATCCGAGAAGAAGAAATGCTGTTGACAGAAAAGGAGTCGAGAGAAAATGCTGACCACTAGACACATTTTTTTTTCTTCACATTTCATCCTCTTAGTGCTCACGTCGGCATTTTACACAGTTGTATGTATTCGTGTTCAAGACACCAAATTTTTCCTTGAAGTTTTTTTTTTTCCCCTTATAGGAGGAAAGAGGAGGACTAGGATGAGCATGGCGAAGCGGTCAGCAATTTCTGTTCATCTCTGTGTGAAAACAAATAAACACAGTAATATTAATAATAATAATAATAATAATAATAATAATAATAATAATGCATACTATGTGATTATCGAACATTACTTCATGATGATAATTTATTTTTAAAGTTGTCCTTTAGGCAACACTGTAGTTGTAATATTATTAGTTTGTTTGGGTGAAATAAAATGTTTTGGGAACCTGGAAAACCGCAGAAGTGTCTGGTACAGTATATATAAAATAACATTTATACCAATTTTAACACACTACTATGAAGACTGTATTAACTCTGTGCAGGTTTTTAACATCCAAGTGAAAGATATAACACCAATATGTAAAAAAAAAACAGAATCACTGATTTGAAAAAGGACACCCCCTCCTAAAACTCAATCAAGTGAAGCTAATACCTTCTTCAATGGCACACAAAACCATTTGACTTTCAGCTGTAATCAGCTGTGGTTATTTTGATAAGCTCAGCATAAAATTCTGGGGCATTTCAGTCCCTGGTAGCACAACTGAAGCAAAAGATCTCCTGGATAAAATTGTGCACAGGGACAAAGAGATGGATACAAAAACATTTCAAAGACTTTATCACCGTCAATAAGCACAACGGAGTCTATTATTAAGAAGTGAAATGTATTTGGTACAACACATACGCTCCCTGGATCAGATTGTTGCTCCAAACCGGATAAAAAGCCAGGAGGAAACTGGTCAATAAGTACTTCCACTGAGAGGCCTACAGCAACTCTGAAGCAGCTGCAGAAATTTATAACAAAGAGTGTTCATTGTGTGCATGTGACAACAGTGTCACAAATTCTCTACAAATGTGGCTTGTAAAGGAGGGTTTAAAGAAAAAAGTCACTTCTCAAAAAAGGCGACATGCTGTCATGGCAGGGCTTTGCAAAAACACAGGTGGTCAGATAGGTCTAAAATTGAATTATTTGGCCACAACATCAAACAATATGTCTGGCGGAAATCCAATACAGCTCACCGTCCAAATAACACCATTCCTACAGTACAGCATGGAGGTGGTAATTTCCTGTTATGGGGTGTTTATCTGTAGCAGGGACTGGAACACTTCTCAGGATAGAAGTGAATGGATGGGCCAAAATATCATTAAATTCTTGGGGAAAAGGGAACCCTTGAGGCACCCTTCCCCCTGGTGTACATTGTGGCACTGTACATTTTACTTTATTGTAACCCATAGTACATTTTTGCGTTGAAAATGTATTGTAACACCATTGTAATTATATTGTAACACAGTACATTGTAACATTGTAACTTTATTGTAATGATACACTGTATTTTTTATTTTTACTTCAGTACAATCGAGTATTGGTGGCATAATTTAACAAAAAGTACATTGTGTGCTTTTGTACTTATTATGTTTTTCACAAACCTATTGTGCGTTGCATTTCTACGACGTGTTTTGCAAAAGTAGTGTGTTTGCCAAAGTGATTAAATCTCTGGAATCTACCTGTATACATCATTCACCATATAGTGTATGACCATATAAAATACTTGGTGAAAAAAAAAATATTGCAGATAAAATATCATTACTTAAAACAAAATAATGTGCTATGGTTTGTTATATATTATTATTATTATTATTATTATTATTAAAATGACATCTATAGTTTGGAGGAAGAAAAAGAAAATCTGACCTTGCTTAGCTTCTAAGAGTTTTGGTTTTGAAAAGTCAGGAATAGGGATTTTGGATTTGTTTTTTAAAGACGTTGCTCAAGGTCACTGGCGGTCGTATAAGCATTTCACTGCATATCGTACTGTGTATGACTGTGTATGTGACAAATAAAATTTGAATTTGAATTTTATCTAAACTAACTTTCTTCTCTCATCTCGATCACAATCAAGAAAGACTTTGTTACCGCTCTTGTTTGCATTTAACTTCATCATGATTAAGGTTTCTGGCATCCACGAACATGACGGAATTTTTATTACAATATGACTCACGGTGGCTGATTACATGCAGAGGAAAAGAGGGTGGAAAGAGAGTTGTCATTCTGGTATAGAAAGAAATAACATGAGATGTCAGAGTGTGTTCCTGCTTTGTCATTCGTACTCAAAATGCTAAGAAATTAAGAAAGAAAGAAACACACACACACACACATATTCAGAGAAAGAGAGAGAAAGCGTGGGTTTAAATTGTTGAAACATTGGTTCCACTGAGGCTGGAGAAATATTTCTTTAGGAGTTTTATTCAGATTTATAGGTATAGACGCTGAATATAATTATATTAAGATGGTGGACTGACCTAGCTAACATGTTTTAGCATAAATGTACAGCTAATAAATTATACCAGATGAGGCGTACAAGTAATGAAACATAAATGTTGATGATGCAGCAAATAAGTGTAGATGGTTAACTGTATTTAACATAAAACAGGCATGAGTACAACTGAAAAGCTAAATGACACATTTTAGGACTGAGGACAAGCACAATAAAACCATGCCAGCATATTTTATTCATCACAAGTTTAACTAGGAGAGAAAATGATAGGATGTTCAATGGGATGCTTGCTCTATCATTTAATGATGATCTTTGCCCTGGAAAACTCATCCCAGACTAACATCCTTTTTGTCCAATTCCATTTATGCATTGTCTTTTCTACCCCCCCCCCCCCCCCCCTTTTTTTTTTTGCACCATAATTATTACATTAGGCTGGATTTTTTAAAATAAATTGCTGGAGTTGCCTGATATCTCATTGAGTCTAATGATACATCTGATTAACACAGTAACAACTTTATTATGTTCTCACTTCAGTTCAGCAGTAAGTTTTTAAAACAGGACTTGAGAATAGATTTTGTTTTGTTTTTTTTGGTTAGATTTATGGCTTTATTATTCTGGCCTTTTTATGGCTTATAATCCAAATGTACCGCAAGCTGCCTGTTTATTAGTTATTATATAAATGTCTAAAGTATTTACAACAGAATCACAAACAGTAAAAAAGCCAGTGATGAGTTGTGTTTGCTGAACAAATGAGGCGTGGTGCGAACATTTTTTTTTTTTCATGTGCATTTCCAGTTATATGACATGGAACGAAAAGGGCGGGGCTTTTGTGATATTACATAAAACATGCTGTACCTTTTAATTAGCTGTGCAGTAAAATGTGAAATCCTTACAGGATGAGAAGTAGACAGGTTCTCTAGAGGTAGTCTTCTTACGTTTTTTTTTTACACCTTGTTTTGTCTCAGCGAGTTTTTCTTCAATGCTGTCGCCTGTGGTTTGTTCCTTGGGGATCTAAATATACACAGAGATTTCTGTAATGCTGCTCCACAGGAGGAATTTTTGGTTGTCAAAATGTTATGGTGACATTAATTTGGCAACACTGGTATCTGTTTGTTTTGGAAAATTAGAATGACAAAAGGACATCAGAACATCTTTGACTACATGACGACATTGAATGAATGCTTTGAACACAAAGTTGCAAAAATGACTTCAAACCCAAACCTATGACCTGAGCATGACTCAACCCAAGGGCACAAACCAGGGACCACCCTGGACTGGGTGCCAATCCACACTACAGGCAATTTTTTTAAATTGCACATATTTTTTTGTGCAATATGTAAAAAGTGTGCTATATTTAATTCTATTTTTGCTTCTATTTACTGTTTTTTTTTCTTTTAATTTTTATTTCTTGTTTTTTTACTTTTCCTTGTCTCAAGTTTTTTAACTATTATTGTTATTATTATTTTTTAATTAATCAATGCAACTGTATGACCAAGACAAAGCAATTTCCCTCTGGGATTAATAAAGTTCTTTGAATCTTGAATCTTTGAATCTAGTTAACCTAATCTGCATGTTTTTGGAAGGAAACTAGAGTACATGGAGGAAACCCCCAAGCACGAGAAGAACATGCAAACTCATGCACACAGAAGTGGGAATTAAACCTGGTCGGGAATCAAACCCAGACCCTGGACCTATTAGACAACAGTGCTAAGCACTAAGCCACTGTGCCACCCAGTGTAATATATCTAAAAGAAAATGAAACAGAAAGGTAACATTACAACACTAAGAGATGCACGCGTTTTGCTTGGGAAGTTGTTGTGTTCGTCCCAATCTCCGATTGGAATTCTAAACCCTGTTACCTTTAGAGAGTATGGATGTGCTCAGAATTTGTTCCAATGGATAATAATCTGTATCAATGCTCCAAATAAAGGTTACAGTTACATTGTTTTTGAGGTTTTCTTTGCAACATTGTGTTTGGATAAATTACTCAAGTACAGGTAGAAGTTCTACATTTACTTATGTACTTGAGTAAAATTACAAAGCTTGTATTAGCTCATAGTAGCATTTTTCATAGTGAAAAAAATCTCTCTCTCTTTTCCTCTCTCTTTCTGTCTCTCGCTGCTTTCCAATTGTGATTGTGTTGTTTTTTTCACTAGCTCTGCTTCTCATTTCAAACACTTTTTGCATTATAAGGTGTGTCTCGGAGGAAAGGCAAGTCACATGATTGCACATAGTAGTCATCAGGTGGCTTTGAATGCTACATATCTACGTGGTTAGGTTAGGCAACACCATGCGTAAATGTACTTAAGTAGAAGTACAGATGTTTGGTTTACTTCTGAGTGGTGTTGAAGGAAAAATATTGACTAATAAAACTACAGAAGTAAAGGACAGATTTATGAAATAGGTACTTTCCACTACAGAAACAAAGTACTCAGTTACCTCCCACCTCTGTACTAAAGCTCATCACAATGTTGTTACAACCAAAGTACTACGTTATGTTAGGGTTCCTGCTGATTCCTATCAATGTCTATATATCAGTAAAAGTGGTTGTAGAGGTTGATTGCAGTTTTTTTTTATATTTGTCGTATTTACTGACATGTGTAATTGGATTTGTTTTAGTCTTGCTAAATGTGGTCTTAGAAAACAATGTAATCATTGAGGCACTGGACAAAATAGGGCAAATATTAGAAGTAAGGACTGAAAGGTATTTAATGGTTTTCAATCTCAAGCATGAGTTGAATTCATTTCTACCCTTATCCTGACATTGCTAAAGAAGTAAATACAATTTTGGAACTGTATAATAAAAGTGTTATGCTGAAACCAAACAGACGGGAAAATTGGGAGGTTTTCTCGGTCACTACACTACTGAAGATCTCTATTTTGGTAGAGAGGTAAAGTATCCACTATCATCCCACTAGAGCCATCAAAGACCACTTCTGACTGTGGATTGTTCTGAAATGAACTGAAACCACCATCAAGCCAAGGTACTAAGTGTCATTGGCGAAATTACAAAAAATAGCGTTTTCACAAAGCTAAATCCGGTGCCAATCAAGCCTGAGCATTGTGTAAGCACCAGAATTCACAGAGGTTCACAATTCATGCAACTTCTTCTTCGTAACTTGCCACATTAATATTGAAAAAAAGAACAAATGTTTCACAACAGGCCCGTCACTCTCGATCTGAAAGCCTCCTCAGAATAAACTAAAATAAAGTCGGATTCTTTTACATATAAAGCTGTGATAAAATGCATGTTCTCTTTACCTCATGACGCCTTTGAAACACAGCGTTGGCTTTTTTTTCACGCTCCCCACGTACAAAACCAAGCACTTTATTTTCATCATTGCTTTGTGCTAGCATGCCTTAATGCACACGGCGTGAACCCTTGCTTGACTGGCATGCCGGCGTTAGGGAGCAGCAGCTTAGCGAGTTCAGAAAGGCCAACTATTAAGTGTGACAGGCTAAACTCTTCAAAGCGCCAATGTCTCGTTAGAGCTCACGGCAGGAGTCGGAAATAAATAAATAAACCTTTTTATAGGGAAGGGGGGGGGGTGCATGGGATAAAAAAAAATCAACATTCTGACATTCTGGTTTGTCTAACAACGTGCCGACTGCCTGGGATTTTAAAAGATTAAAACGTCTTTCTCTTTCACTTTTCTTTCTTTTTCCCCCCTCCTTACTTTTTTTTTTGTTCCCATCTCATTAGAACATGTCTTTCGTGACTTATCATTGTCAAGCGTATTTGAAACCTTTGTGTTTCATGCTGGTTCATAGTAATTTGCATTTCTTTCAGAGAGACGTCTTGTTCTGGATGTCAGTACAAAGACATTCTTCTACTTCCTCTTCTTCTTCCGCTTTTGTACCTAATTTGAGACTTACGCGTCTTGCTCACGCTGGAGTGTGATTATTGGATATGGCACCGGATTAGCCATTACACTGCTACGAGCACCTTGAGTTCAGAAAGACTCAAACGCATAACCGAGGTATTGTATCACGTTTCTTTATGACAGTTAGAAATTATGGCAAAACGTCTACAGGAAGAAGTCAGCGCTTCAAAGAATACATGATGATAACACCACATATCTTTGACTTAGCACACTGTCCTGCCATGCTTTCATGCTTAGCCTGTTTTCCGAGCCTAAATCAGAGCTAAATCGAGACGTACGGTTCATTTATTGTAGGATTTTGTTCAGTATCACATAGGACATAATTAAATGAACCACATAAAGAAAAAAATAAGCATCTGTAGGGCTGAAAACACTTGTAAAGCTCTGTTGTTCATTAGCGAGAAGAACAGAGGTTGAAAAGTTAAATCAACCTTGTTTAGACATGACCAATATCATCAATAAATTATTATATACTTTCATGACTAACTGTAAAGTTATTTACAGAGTATGGTTGGGGGTCTAAAGCCTATTTCAGGATATACCACGGTGGCAACCTATTAAACTAGGCATGTCTTTGGACTGTGGGAGGAAACAGGTGGGAGGAGAAAGGCAACAAATCCAAATACTTAGTTTGTAGTACAATGTCTTCAGTTCTGCATTAGAGACAGCTTTAGTCTGCATTTATTTCCCATTTACAGTTGGATGGAGAAAACAGATCATGCACTGGATATAAGTAAAGAACCCAGTTTGCAAACATATCTAGCAAAAATTCAAGATTTTGCAGTGACTTACAAACAGGAAGAACTCGGGTAAGTGTGCCCCCTCGAGACCTAGGGTGGAAATGTCCTCATTCTGTAACACCATACTTTAGCTACTACAGCTGGACAATAACTGCCAAAAGGGCAGGGGTAGTTCAGTGGTTAAAGTGAACTGCTTATCAGAAGGTTCCACGGTCAAACCTTACTGTTGACTAAGCCTTTATGTAACTCTAAATTGCTCAGATGTACAACAAGATTAAAGAAACATAAGTCACTCTGGATAAGGGTGTCAGCCGAACGTCATAAATCTAAACAAGACACAAACTACGAGCACCTAGTGTGAACACAAGGTTACTTGAGCAGTGCAAAAATATCAACTGAAAGCACAGGCCTTCACCCTGGGAACATAAACCTTTTAATGTTTCTCATACTTTATGACTACCATGTTGGTGCTGAAAGATCAGCACTACTTCAGCACCAACAGCATCGTGGACCAGTTGAAAGGGCACGATGCAGGGGCAGGCTGCAGAGATAGCACACTACGGGCATATAATAATCACACTACGTATCTCCTCACCCTCCTGGAGAAGATTTAAAAGGAAGTTACACTCAACAAAGCTTGCAATGATGACATTTATGCCTTTGTGTAGACGCTACCCGCGATGACTCTCTCCCTAGGGTTGACAAAATATGCAGCCAATGCAGACAAGGCAAACACCGCTTCAGGCCTTCCCTCTCCTCACCCGTCAACACCACACCTTTGAAAACACTACCCTTACCCCTGTAGCCACTCTTTCCCTCTCCACATTTCTGTGAACCTCAGAAATAATACAAAAACACTGTTGTTGCACCGTGAACTCTTTTTGGCTCAGTCTGTTCCCTTTAGAGTCTACAGCATTCCATCTTTGATTCACTTCCAAACGTGCAGCCGAGTTGATTCAGAGTCTCGGGTTTACTTGGAAGCTCCGAGAGATCACCTCACCCAGACGCTCTCGGACCCGAGCGTGATTGCGGCGTTCTCACCTTCCGAAAGAATGGAACCTCGTGAGAAAACACAACAGCTTAAGAAAATGTATAAAACACTGCATTGTGAAAGCAGCCTTAAGTCATGCTTGCACAAACATTGGTACGTTTGAATCACACGCAGTGTTTAAACACCGGATCGGTTCTCAGCACTCAGCACTCAGCAACAGCGGGAGCTCAGTAGGTGATGGATGTTTCCCAATACTCTAATTAATGCCTCCTTGATCCTGCGCCCTTCAGCCCGTGACCTGGAAATTGATCGAAGCCCACTGTTTTTAGGAACTAATTAATTGTTTTAAATGCTTTCAAGAGAACCTGTGAACAAGAAGAGAGGAATATTAATTACATTAGAAACAACTGTGGACAATTAAAAACCCAGTATAGGAAGAAAATAACATAATTAGAATTAACAAAACATACCTTTTATTCTGTTGTGATTACATTTTTCAATTTTTATTATTTTATTTTTATTGTTTGAAGTTTTTTTCCCGATTTTTTCTCTAATTTAGTTGTGTTCAATTCCTCCCCGTCACTAGAGGGCTCCCACATTAAGCTACCACTCAGTCGGGAGGGCCAGAGACTATTAATTCCAGTCAAACACATCTTTTTCGAACTGCTCGCTCACGCACTATTGGGGGTGGAGTAACACACTCGGAGGACAGTGCTATCCACTCCTTCCCTCATTCCGCTTGCGTGCACTCACAAACAATAAGTATCTCTTATCCCTCCCCTCTGAGGAAGCTCAGCCAATCAGCTCTCTCTAGACCTCTGGCTGCGAATTGAACTCGTGATCTCCGGGTGACAGGGTGAGTGCTTTACCATTGCACAACTCGGAGGCCTTGTAGTAACATTTTCTGTTTTTATGTCGCAAATCTACTTTCTGTTCTCACATACGTTATGTCAGCTGTAAACATTCTTTCCCCTAACCAAACATTCTCGAAGTTATTAAGATAAAACTTAAAGCTTGTCCTAATTTGCTTTAAGCCTAACCTTTAATGTTGCAAAATTCTGACACTGGAGACTCATTCCATTTTAACTTATACACACAGTGTTAATGATGTGACATCAGCATGAAACACATCTATCTATCTATCTATCTATCTATCTATCTATCTATCTATCTATCTATCTATCATCATCATCTCACAACAAATGAATAACTGACTGGACTTTATTTTATTTGTTATTTTTAATCTTTTAGTTTTGATGCAGTCTTTTCCGCTGTCTTATTAAAGTGTTTTACACTAAATAATTTAATAATCAATAATTAATCTCTGTCCACTTAAGACAGCTTTACCTACCAAGGAAAAAAAATTATATGTACAGTTCAATTTGTCATTTTTAATATTAAAAATTAAAATGCATGTGATATTTATTTATTTATTTATCCCTGAACAAGAAGAGATGATTCATAAGATCACATTAGTGTGGCTCCGAAGTGAGTGGATTTTATCAAAAAAACTCATCCCTAGAAACTCGGACACCCTGAATTACCACAATACATCTCTCCTACTGTAACTCTTACAGGTGCTTTATGTAAAAAAAAGGTACACACTGTAATGCGTAACCCATATTCCTTACACTAACCTTCACATTTATTAATATAGACACATGCAAATAATTATGGATTTTCAATTTCAGATTTTCATTAACCTTTTCTGGGAAATATATGCATGGTCATTTGCATAATTTAGTACCGATTATTTTTTTTTATTGTGTGCCATTTTTCCATCATGCATTCCTAGAATTACAAAGTTGTAAAAAATATCAATAAATGACAGGAAAAAATATATATAGGGAAAAAAAAAAAATATATATATATATATATATACTAGTAAAACTTTAAGCATTCTCTAGAGATCAATATTTTATTGCAAAAAGTAAAGCACAAGAGCGACCGAAACTCCAGCTCTTTAACTCTTACAAAGAATCAACCATGAGGACAGGGGTAACACTGAAGTTGTTTAAGTTTTTTGATTCACATCGAAGACAACTAGAACATCGACACTTGACAAAATTGTCTGATCTGGAAAAGTGATGAGGAAGAAAATCCATTATTGACAGACATAAAAAAAGGAAATATATATACACACTTTTTAATATTAAGAAAAATCAGGAAAAGAAAAATAGTATGATGTATAAAACGTATAGCAATAAATTACAAACTTTCAACTTTTTTTAAGTGTCTCTCTCTCTATATATATATAAGCATGGTGGTGCTTGCATGGTGTTATCTGAAGGCTACATAGTAACACAATTTTAGCTTTTAAATGTAATTCCAGTTCATACTAGCGGTACCTCAAATCCTCTATGTGCTACAAATATTTTTCTTTATTGGAAAATTTTCTATCTTTTTACCTTTCTCTGCTTCATTTATTTCAATATCGTTATACTTGAAAAAAGAATTTAACCTCTGGTTTTTGTGGTCACACAAAAGATCTGTTAGCATTCACATCACATCTTAGATGAGCACGAGCCCCTGTAATAATCACAGAAAGATGTGCTGATTGATTGGATCTTCATACCTACACTTAACGCTGTCCGTCTGCGATTGTGTGACCTAAGATGGATCGAACGCGTAATTATCATGTGGCTTCACTCCTCAAATTAGCATACATGTGGCGGCCTAACCCTGTCACATGATGTTGTAAAAGGTAGTTAAAATAAGGCTTTAAAATAAAATAGTCTCCACTGATGTGTAGTGGTTGTAAAGATAATGTTGTGCAAAGAGCCAGATTAACAAATTAGGGCGGTAAAACAACGTCAGTTTGCATAAAGATGTCTAAATGTGATTTTGTTGCTGCTGTTAAAATGAAATGAAACGATCCATGATCCATGATGAAGGAACGATCCATGTGTGTAAAGGACAGGCGTGATGGGAGCGTCTACACAACGACATGACTATTGACCGAGCGAGTACGGAGCGCAATAGTGGCATTTAGTGAACTTAGACTCAAATCAGACCTGGAGAAAATGGCAGCAGACCAGGGCGGACTGCATGAAGGTTAATCCGATTAAAGTGTGTGCACAAGTGTGTGTGTGTGCATGTGTGTGTACGTGCAGGATGGCGAGAGAGGACTTGTTTGTATCTATAGTGTGAGCCCGATGTTAGTAAAGGTCTCTCCGCACTGCGGAAGGTCGTTAATGCCAGGAGTGTGTGAGGAAGGATTAAAGGACTACTGATGATTAAGAATCCGGTGAGATCTCAGGAAGTTAATTACCTCTCTTTAGTCTGAAACACAAGTCTCTCTCCCTAAAATATATATAGTTTATTTATTTTTTTGAAAGAATTGATCCCCTAGGTGTGTGTGAGTGTGGGTGTGGTCACTGATGTGCCATTCAGGGATTTAGTGATAAAAGTGTCGTGAATTTGCCGAAAAGAAACATGGCTTTGATGCTTGTTGGTCACATGAAAAGGGGTGTGGCCTCTATGCCTGTCAGTCTTAGTGGAATGGGTGGCTTCTGAGGCGTGGCCTTTGTGTCTGTTATTCCTGGTAAAGCAGGTGTGGACTCTATGAATGACAGTCCCAAAAACAGGCGTGGCCTTGATGCCTGTTAGTCACACTGAAAGAGGTGTGGCCTCTATGCCTTTTGGTCACTGAAAAAAGGGTGTGGCCTTGTTGGTCACAGTAATGACCGTCAGTCCAAATGGGTGCTTCAGTTGCAACAAAGGATCTGTAGAACTTTAGCACGCATGGCTTTACTAGCTGTGAGTCCTACAGGAGGAGGTGGGGCATCTGTCAATCATAATAAAGGAGATGTGGCTTCTGTCTGTCTGCTCCTGGTAATGTTGAATGAAGACACAAATAAATGACAAATGAAAAAAAGATTTCTATATCAACTGACATTATAGTTAAATATGGCTAAACAAAGTTAGGCCTTTTCCTCGAGTAAGGCGTGCCATCTCGAACAGAGACATGGCCTAATTTCTGCACCGTTAGTGCGGGGAAGATTCGGGATGAGTTCAGTTATGAGTTATTTCTCCTGTCAGGTTTTGATCGTAATCTGAAGCCTGTAATGAATGTGCGATGTCTATGCTCAAGTTTATATCTTGATGCACTGCGATGTCCGTGGCATCAGTAGATTGTCATCAATTCACCATATGCCTGATTCACCGCACGGCTACGCTCTCCCATGCAGCTAGCTGATAGGCTTTTTTGTAAGAAAAAAAAAAAAAAAAACATTCCTCGCATTGTTCTGCTTCGACGGCCCTCAGACGAGCCGCATGAAAAGAAACAGCGTTGGGCTAAAAAGCAAACTCATTATCCTCCGATGGTGACGCTGGCGTTTGAAAGCGGCGTCGGATTCTAACGTGGAGCAAGTCAATTTCTGCCTATGAAAGGACTTGTGGGAAGATAATACAAGGCCAATTTGCACTCAATCGAAACGTGTGTTTCCTTTTGAATTTGCCCCAGATTCATCCAGTCTCGCTGAAGTGCCTGAGCTGAATAACGAGCGCCGGAGAATTACAGGCCTTTCTTTATTTCGCGATACGAAAAAGCCTTCATCTGAGCTTTAAACTTCTACATGCAGCAGGTCCCCAGGGCTTCCATGGTGTGAGACGTAATAATAAAACCAAATAGCGGCTTCATTTTTATTGTTATTCCACGCTTCTTTGCTCTGTTTAAATATCTCATGGTAATTTAAATCTCTTAGGAGGAATGAGCTGAAAGAAAGAGAAGAAGCCTGGTAATGAATGTTTATGCGTTTTTGGGACCCAGGGGGAGCCGTTCAGACAGGTGTTTGAGGCCCAGCTGTGTGTGTCTGCATCTGTGTGTGTGTGTGTGAGAGAAAGAGATTGCCTAATTAGAGCATGCAAGATATGATTTAGATTTCCTCATATTTGCCCCAGATTTCTAAATTCGCCCCGTTTGTTTTCTAAAACTTCCAAACACATAATGGCATACCGGTTGGGGCGTTGATTTCCCATCAATCAGCGAACAAAAACGGGAGTAAGACTCGATATGTGACTGGAAATAGAGAGGACTCAATCATCCAATCATCTAATCATGTGGCAGCAGCACATTTCCTAGAAACAGTTTGGAAGAATTGGAAAAGACATGAAAAATTGAAAAGTCTCCATGGTGTGGTGGTGGATTTATTCCTTTTTTTTTTTTCAGAAGCTGACGATCTTATGGGATTTCCACACTCAATTTGCTTTACACGGACACGCAAGCTGTATATAGACCCCTGTGGTTTTATGATAAAACGTTTGCGGTGAAATGTTTTCCATTTCTGAGCAACTAAGCTTGAAATTTAGCTATTAGTTCATTATTGTTTAAGAGCGACATCTCGGGTAGGCGTAGAAGGTTATTAGAGGGTTGTTCTGTTCTTCTCAACAGACCAGCAAATAGCAAGAAGGCATTTTTGAGAAGATCCAGGTCGGGGAGATCATGATCATGTTGATGTTTGGCCCTTTCACTTTAAGATTCCTAGATATGTGTCTCTGGGTATCCACCCTCAGACTGAACAACAATCCTCCCTCTCCCTCTTCCTCCTTAAAAATAAAAAATGTCCCATGTGGTTCAAACCCCAGCACCTTGAGTACGGCCCTTAAATGAACAAGCAGAGGAACCTGATGCAGATGATCACCCAAACTGGACAAATAAACATCACATTTAACATATTTGTATAATGTTTATTCTCTCCTTCTTTGTAAACCGTAAATACAGCTCTCAGGATGATGAACAGGTTGAACATGTAGTTCTGTATAAGGAGCTGACCACACACACACACACACACACACACAAAGCTGTTTCAGTCCAGGTTTGAGTGCTTTGATATAAGAGTTGACTGATGCACCACCCACACGATTTATAAAGCAGAACTTCTCTCTCTCTCTCTCTCTCTCTCTCTCATACACACACACACACACACACACACACACATCTATGCTTTTCACATTTGATCATGAAGTAGAGTCAGTGTGCCCAACTCTGTCTCTTTTCTTCTGATAGTGCAGGGCGAGAAAGAGAGAGAGAGAGAGAGAGAGAGAGAGAGACAGAGAAGAGAGATAGCCAGTCCTCCACACACCCACTCTCTCCGTCTCTCTCTCTGTCCTGTCTTCATCTCTTCTGCTCTCATGTTATCTCACCTCTGCTTCTCTCATCTCATACCTCTTCTTTCTCAAACACTCCTCTTTACTTCACCCTTTGCACAATTTTTACAATTTCTCTGTTGTCCTTCCTTACTTTCTTTATCTCTAATTTTCCCTTTCATACCTGTCTCTCGTTATCTCTCGTACTGTCTCTGTCTATCTTTACAGTTTTCTATTTTTCTTTCTGATGCTCTCATTCTTTCAGCTTTCTTGTTTATCTCCTTCCGTCTCTTTTATTTCTCATCCCGTTAGTCTACATCTCTTTATTTCCTGCTTTTCGTTTTCCCCTTTCTTTCTTTTCTCATCTTTCTCTCTTCCTATTCATATTTCACTTTATCTCCCACTCGATTTCTCTCCATTTCCTAAATTTACCCACCTCTCTTCCACATCCATATCTTACTATCTCTTCTATTTCATTTTAATAATTTTAATTTCACATATTTCTTTTTAATTTCATATTTCCACCTTTTTCTCCACCACTTTCACTTATTTGCTATCTGACTCTGTCTTTCATTTCCCACCTGTCTCTCTCTCTCGTCACATACTCCATTCTGCCTGTTAGAAGCCACTTTTTCTCATGTGTATGTGCATGAGTGTGTGTGTGTGTAACCAATTGATGCCACACCTGTCACTCAATGCAGGTGTCAATCAACATACCATCTGTTATGCAACACACACTGAGTAAGATAGTTTGGAGAAGAGCCACGGCTCTTGACCATCATCCTCATTTTTCATGATAATTGCTAAGCGTAGCCATGATTTCCTCCAACACGTTTCGAACGCGTGATGACGGGCCACAAGTCACGTCTCTAATGTGGTCTATAATGAAGATAATGATGATGGATGGAGGCAGCTGTCCACGATTGTCCTTCGAACAATAGCAGCAAGCCATTCCTGCTTTTAAACAATCTCACAACCAAGCTGCAGCGTCATTGTCATGGCAACCAGGCCTCCGCACACGTGTGTGTGTGTGTGTGTATGTGTGTGTGTGAGAGAGTGTGTGCTCTCTCCGGCTGTGAGCTTGGTTAAATGCTCAGCGGTGAAATGGATGAGTGGTCAGGTGTGAAATTACAAACTCTACCCAAAGCCCCATCAAGCGTAAGCACACACCTACACACACACACACACACACACACACACACACACACAGATATGTGCTCGACCTCACCTCCACCGGTGCTGGATTCAACACTTTAACAGCAAAACATACTGAAACCATGATAAGTACACCGAACTTCATAACAAGTCGAATTCTTTAATACTGTATGTGATACATAACTAGCCACGTCTGCCTGTTTGCATAAAACACTTAGGCCACGCCCATGTACATCACCAACGCTCTGAAAATGTCCATCCAGTTTTACACTCCGCACTAACTCTAACCATGTCTGTCTGCTTCTACAGACTCTCTAAGCACACTCATTCTCACACTCTTAGTGGTCACTCTAATACCATCACTGTGATCACACTCTCATTCTCACAATCACTTTAACCAAACACATTCACATTTTTAGGCACTCTGACCACACCCAACACACTCTGACCACACCCAACACACTCTGACCACACCCAACACACTCTGACCACACCCAACACACTCTGACCACACCCAACACACTCTGACCACACCCAACACACTCTGACCACACCCAACACACTCTGACCACACCCAACACACTCTGACCACACCCAACACACTCTGGCCACACCCAACACACTCTGGCCACACCCAACACACTCTGACCACACCCAACACACTCTGACCACACCCAACACACTCTGACCTCACCCAACACACTCTGACCACACCCAACACACTCTGACCACACCCAACACACTCTGACCACACCCAACACACTCTGACCTCACCCAACACACTCTGACCTCACCCAACACACTCTGGCCACACCCAACACACACTGACCACACCCAACACACTTTGACCACACCTAACACACTCTGACCACACCCAACACACTCTGACCACACCCAACACACTCTGACCACACCCAACACACTCTGGCCTCATCCAACACACTCTGACCACACCCAAACAAACACTCTGATCACACCCAACAAACTATGACCACACCCAACGCACTCTGACCTTACCCAACACACTCTGACCTTACCCAAACAAACACTCTGATCACACCCAACACACTCTGACCACACCCAACACACTCTGACCTCACCCCTCACCCAACACACTCTGACCTCACCCAACACACTCTGACCTCACCCAACACACTCTGGCCATACCCAACACACTCTGTCCTTACCCAAACAAACACTTTTACCACACCCAACACACTCTGACCACACCCAACACACTCTGACCACACCCAACACACTCTGACCTCACCCAAACAAACAATTTGACCACACCCAACGCACTTTGACCACACCCAAACAAACACTTTGACCACACCCAACACACTCTGACCACACCCAGCACACTCTGACCACACCCAACACATTCTGGCCACACCCAACACACTCTAACCACACCCAACACACTCTGACCTCACCCAAACAAACACTCTGACCACACCCAACACACTCTGACCACACCCAACACACTCTGACCACACCCAACACACTCTGACCACACCCAGCACACTCTGGCCACACCCAACAAACTCTGACCACACCCAACACATTCTGGCCACACCCAACACACTCTGACCACACCCAACACACTCTGACCTCACCCAAACAAACACTCTGACCACACCCAACACACTCTGACCACACCGGACACACTCTGACCACCCCTGACATACACTCTGACCACCCCTGACATACACTCTGACCACACCCAACACACTCTTACTACACCTTAACAAATTACTCTGACCACACCCAACACACACTCCGACCACACCTGACACACACACACTGATCACACCCAATCTAATCACACCAGACAAACACGATGACCACACCTGACACACACGCTGACCACACCCAACACACACACTGACAGACACACTGACCACACCCAACACACACTCTAACCCCACCCCTGACAAACACGCTGACCACACCTGACACACACTCTGACCACAGTGACAAATAGCTTTGACCACACCCAACACACACTCTGACCACCCCTGACACACACCGACCACACCCAATACATACTCTGACCACACCCGACACATACACTGACCACACCCAACACACTCTGACCACACCTGACATCTACCTGACCACACCCTATATACACTCTGACCACACCCGACATTCATTTTATAAACATCAGGCATACACATAAGGATACTCAACAAACATTTAACCACACCCAACATACACCCTGATCACGCCAGTATACACCTGACCACTCTGACATACACTTTGACAACACCCTACATATACTCTGACCACACCCTACCTACATTCTGACCACACCCTACATACACTCTGACCATTATCTTATCTTTAACATTCACTTTACAATCACTCCCTCCTGCTGCCCCACTCACTCTAATCACACTCATCCACTTCCACAGATACTCTGGAATAAACAAAAGAAGAAAAAAAAGCTTTTTCATTATTATTATTATTATTATTATTATTAATTGTATTCATTGAAGCTATTTACTCAAGTTATAGCAAGCCATAAATTATAACCCGGAATGTGAAAACAATTTTGCTGGTGAAAGGCCCAATTATTTGAATGTACAATGACAAAAAGAAGCAAATTTTGCCTCAAACCATACTCATCTTGGAGACCTTTTGACTTCTTAAAAATTGCAAAAGCTGGAAACAAGAGCCAAGCAAAGCCTGGGTGTATTAAAGAACAACAAAAAACATATACATAATGTGAAACACAACCAAAAATAATTAACTATTGGACAAATTTACTGTATGCTCAATTAAAATAGCTCCAAGAACTGAACCTTCTGAACTTTATGAAGCTGTTCACAGTAAGTTGGGAGGTACTAAATAAAACCCTCGAAACAGATTCTCTCCAAGAGCATTTCAAACCCAGATTTTCTGAAAGCACAATACACTTTCAGTATTTTTTATCTTGCAGTGCTGCAGTGTCCATAGCACCATGGGAGATGATGGTGTTATCCGGTTTTATCCATAAGCACCCTGTAAGTTATTTACGTCGTACCTAAGATTGCTATAGGTTGTTTGTTGCAATCCATGTAAGGTGTAGACAGTCTCAGGTAAAGGCACTAATGAAGCAGGAATTGAAGTGGTAATGGTATGGATGTTGGAACGACATTGCTGTTAGGTTATTTAAAAAAAAAAGAACACTTTTTTCGTGAAATGACATTTGCACAACTAAATATTGATGGGATGCGACTTGAAAACAATATTAATGCCAAACAGATGGCCTGATCGAGATAAAAAAACACAAAGTTATAGAATTCCATAAAATATTCCAGATTTACATTAGGGTTTAATCATTCTAAAATCTCTTCTACAACAATTGTATAATTGTATAAAGCAGAGGGGGAAAAGAAAGCTTATAATAATGCCAGTGTCTTGAATCTTGAATATGTTTTTGCAGCGTTTGATATCATTTCCTGTGCTTAGAGAAAAAAAGAGGCAATGTGAGATCTTTCCATCCAGATGCTGTTGATACTCCAGTGGTCATGAAATGGAGGTTAGACACGAGTTCAACATCAGGCGAAGCAATTAATCTGAGCGGGAAAGCTTGTCATCAGAGTAAACTGATCAGTCTATTCAACACACACACACACACACACACACAGACACACTCTCATACACACAGCCTGGTGTTCCCGTCTGTCACTCCATCTAGCAGACGGATTGTGTGTCACGTTTGTCCTGTACACCGTGACACAACCCATTTGTAACGCTGACGTGTGTCAACACAAACGTCCATGATTCAAACTGAAACCTCAAACCACAAAAAAAAAAGATGTTCAACTGGATTCCACCTCATTTGGAGAATCCCTTTCTTTTTCCATATCGATTCAGCTCCGTCTCCTCCTTTCATGCTGAATAACTCCATTTCTTCCTCTATGGAAACCAAATTAAAAAATAAATATATAAATAAATCTCCACCAGGATTCCTCGGCTCACTCACTCGCAGCACTCCCTTTACCTATCTGCTTATTTCTTTACCTCCATTTGTCTTTCAGCATCTCTCTCCATCATCCCGGCTTGCACTGCCTGCATGCATTACTGTTTGTGTTTCATCATTTCTTTCCACTTTCGCTTTCCCTGTCTCCTAATACCTCTGTCAGAGTAGAGCGTAACCTCTCCGTCTCTCCTTTGATCCTGTTTTTTCCCCTCCTCGTAATCCTTTTGAGTTCAACTTCTTGCCCTGCTCCTTGACTTTTTCTCACTCATCACTCATCACCGTCTTATATTTTTCCACTTTCCTCTCCTCGTGTAAGCATGTTAAAGTATGATCGCTGGCCCTCTGAAGTGTTACTTCTGCTTTTTACACCTGCTCCTGTCACCCTGGCGCCCACATACTGTACACACAGCAGCTTTGGCCCAAGAGTAGCTCACTTATAGTATAGGATATGACTTTTAATGGTTGAATGCTGAAATGTTCATTTTATCAAAATATTGTACAAAATCCTCAAATTCTAAGAACATTATAGATCCAAATTTTATTCTCTGTAATACCCAAACACTTAGGTTTCTGAAACCTTTGATTGCTATATACTCAAAAACAAAATTCCCAAATAGTAAATTAGATTTTTTTTAAATGTTTACCCGATTTAAAACAATGGATTTTTAAACGCTTAACCAGAATAACCAAAATTGTCAAATGCACAAACATTTACATGCCCAGATCAGATGAGCAAATCTAATGCTTAAGCTTTTAAAAAAAGTTTTTCAAGCTAACAGATGTCCAATTTACCAACTATTTAATTAAGCAAAATTTTTATACGAATTTGTATAAACAAATAACCCAATTCCCAACTTCCCAAATTCCACAAGTTCCCAAGCACTAAGCCGTTCTGACGCAAGGCCAGGCCTGGATAGATCTGAACTGTCAACATGGACTAATGATCCCTTTCTGAATAATAAATATAAGGCAACGGGTGTGTACAGTTATGAATGATTAAAGCCAAGGTGTTGCAGTCGCACCTTTATAGAAAGCATAAAATAAATATCACAGAGTGCTCTCCTCTTTCTTTCTCCCTCTCAAGGGATACAGAGATGGTGGCTAAGGAGGTGAGAGGTAGAGCTGTGGATGAGAAGTGTGTGAGTGTGTACTGAGGCTGAAAAAAAAAAAAAGTGTAAACAGTTTTAGCCCGAAGAAGTAGAACCTCAGCTCTCGGGTGTCAATCTGGAGTCTGTGTTCTGCTTCGAGCTGATTTCACAACCATTTTTTAAAGCTATCTTTAATGATCATGTTAGGATGTTCCTGCAGGGTGTGTGTGTGTGTGTGTGTGTGTGTGCATGTATGTGAGTTCTTTTTATTGTCAGCAATCCATCAGTCAGATGGAGATGATGAGTCTATTAATGTGGAAAGCTGTCAGGGAAACAGTTCATACATCGAGGTGTGTATCTCAATGACATTTAAACAGACAGACGTGTCCAAATGATGCCAGTGAAGATGCCTACGTACTTCTGAATTGTGTCATTTTCGACCTGTGTGAGTTCAAGCTACAAGTTGAGGGAAACAAGGACTTTTGTATGTACAAGTCTAACTCATTTAAAGGTAAGCGATGCTACTTTGTTTACTGTTAAGTGTGAGAGGCCGTGTTGATTTTACGTCACGTACTGAATTTCATAGTCAAAGGTCAAGAAATCTGAGTTCAGTCGAATGAGGCAAAAACCCACACAGAGCTCCTTTTACTACACTGATACCTTGTTTTTAATCAGGTTTTACTCATAAATCCTGCTCCAGGCTACTACTTAGTGTATTTCTTGAGTAAAGTTATCCAGTGTACTCTTAAACAGCCCATTTCATGTGGTTTTAGATGTACTTGAGGTAATATTATTAGCCATAGTGCCTGGTTTCAACAAATCTCCTCTACCTCTACTATAACGTGAAATTTAGGAACTGAAAAAAGGAAATAATTTTTTATTCGATATATTCCACTCCAAAAATTCCCAAATAATCAAAAGCCTACTACAGTATACTGCGCCATTTAGTTACTAAACTTACAAACTATCATATAGAGAGAGTTTGTAACTGGTAAATGTCCAGATTCCTTCTGTCCTTAAATACACAAATGATCAAATTCTCAAGTGGACAAATAATTACATTTACAACTGGTTTAGTGTTATAAATTATCATATGGAAAATTTTCACATACTGTAATGAAAAAATTAAATGTCGAAATGAACAAAAGGCCAAATTTCCCAGTTACCTTTAAAAATTCTAAAGTTGAAAAAGCAACAATCAATTTTTTCTCTTTTTTGAAATCCAAAAAATTATCAAATGCATGTATAACGAAGTGGCAAATTTAATGTCTACTAGTTAAAATTTTACCAGCAAATATCATTATTTCCATTTTAGTTCGACACCACTTATCCTCCGTAGGTTAAATAAGTTCCAAAAATTTCTCATGCAAAACTTTGACGTGCTTAAACAGCCAAATTCACAAATAACAAAATCTGCACATGCTCAACAGCTAAAATTTTTAAAAGGTCTAATGCACAAGTAACAAAAAAGCCAACATTCTCTGTACACGCCATTTCTGCTTATAAAATCTATGTTTGTAAAAATGTGCAGTTTTGTGACCCCTCCTTTATTTCTTTATATTAAATTACAGTAGATGATGTAGATAAATTAATACTGTAAAAACAAAATCAATTGTTTTACTGCAAGAGGCTGTAAAGTACTTAAAGATACGAATTTAAGAACTGGTTGTTTATGTAATAACCTCAGCAGCGACCTCATTTCCCCTCTCGTCTGTTCCAACAGCATCAGCAGTTACTAATCACCGCCTGATCATCTGTCATCACCTGCACCTGTTCCTCACTGGGTCAGGATATAAGCTAAATATTTTATTTATGCTCGAATGATTTATAGGTCACTGTGTGGCTTAACAAACAAAAAACATTCCTCTAAAACTGCTCAGGTTCAGGGACTGGAGTGAAAATGAGAGACAAAAACGTCCTTCAGGAAGCCTGGAGAAAACTATTCCTCAAGACTATATTAAAAATACAAGAGAGTCTGATGCTTTGGGAGCAAAATGTGAAGAAATGGGGATTATTTTCTTTAAAAAACAAACTCAACAGGGTATTTTAAACTTATAAGACCACACATCCATGACATCAGATTTCATCCCAGAACACTGTGTGTATGGCGTTGTAGGATCCTCACATGAGGTCTATTGTTGTTGTTTTTTTCCCTCATTTACAAAAACCTTCTCCTGTTTAAAGATATTATATTTTGGGGCTCAACTAAATAAAAAAAACAAACAAAAAAATCCAATCTGGCAACTCTATAATGTACTGGCCGTGGTGCAGCTTGATTCCTGCGCAAATAGGTCTCTGTTAGTGTTTGTTGCAGTTCCTGTTTTTGACCACTAGGAGCAGTAGTAACTATGGAGCTAAATGATGCAGTGAGCAAACCAAACCAGTGATTGTTCAACATTTGGATATTAAATTATATCCGTAAAGGAGCGATGGTTTTAGAACGAGGTTGTCTGAGCTCAGCTCTGTGCTTCAATTAAATTTGCTCAATTTTGTATCTAGTTAGTAAATGAATAAAAATGTAATAAGGAAAAAACTTTTTTAGAAAGATGTTCTCAAACATCACACTCGCACTGAGAAATGAAGCTCGATTGGAACTCCTACTAATGAATTTGCTTTATTTTAATTTAAAACTAAAAATAGTGAATCGCTCTTATAACCTGCAGCACAAATGCGTCCTTGTTGACTTGTTGAGTCTCTCTATCTCTCTCTCTCACACACACACACACACACACACACACACACACACACACACACACACACACACACATTGATAGGAGAAAAAAGCCCTGAAGCTTGACCTCAGATCTCACACCTCATCCCTCCGACATCCTTTTGCTCTCAGACATTTCTAACACACACACACACACACACACACACACACACATATATATCCGTGTGCACGTTCTGACTGATTTGGAGCTTTTCCCTGATTTATGGGTCGGTGCTGTTCCTCTTTATTACGCCGTAAACACCGTGAGACTCCTCTCTTTCATTTTTCAGCCCCACGGTATCGATTTAGCAGCTAATCATATGAATAGCGACTTTGTTTTATGAAAAATGAAGCCGTCCATCGTGAATATTGGCATGTGTGGGGGAAAAAAACCCAATACCCCTGATATCCTTAAGTCAAAAAAGCTGTCAGATTACTGTGATAAATACGAGTCAGAATGATGGAACTGTACTTTTTTATTATTATTTTGAAATGCCAGAGGGTGAACTGCATATTCTGATACAGACGCTTGCTGGATTTCCTTCCCATTTCCTTCTTCTTGTTGTGGCAATGAGTAATACGTACGTAATTACACCGCGCATACGTAATCTGGGTAACGAACACTTAAAGACAAGTTCACAATTAAGGAAACCCTTCTTTAGTTACTAAACAGTTACAGTAACTACACTTTATTACATCACTCTATTGTTGATTATTTATCAATAACAGTCTGTTTTTTCTTATCCTTACATAAAGTATACAAAGTTCATTAAACTTGCTGGTCGTTCTAGGTGCACTTTAATTTTCCGTACAAATACATTGTCATGTTGCCTAAGTTTAGAAATGCTATTATTCTGATTTTAAATGTTATTATAAAAAATTGCATTTAACTTAAAATCCATAAAAAGCTTAAATGATTTAACACATTAAATGAATTTGAATTTCTCAAACGTTCTTGGGGTTACCGCAAACAAAAACGGTTCTACAAGGGCCGCTCGAGTCGAACCGAGACTTGTGATGACATTTATGGTGAATAGAGGCATAAAAGTGAATAACATTTACAGAAGACTTCAGGCACAGTGCGGTGATGAGACTTTTAGCCACAGTAACACATTTAAAACATGCAAACATTTTAAATCAGGCCGTACATCACCAACTTATGAAAGTACAGTATGCATCTGCATTTGCGTATGAACTGTACTCACAATCAATAACCAACACCACTTGCACATTACAGGAACTCGGCTACAGTCCTGACCTCGCTCTAAGCTATTTCCACATGTTTAGGTTTCCAGGAGTTCCTGGGAGGCCAGGGTTTCAGACATGAAGCAGGCAGTCCGATCATGGCTCTGTGTACTGAGAAAACTTGCTACCTTGATGGTGTTTAAGCACTAGTGAAACACTGGGATAAGTGCATCAGTGTACCCGAAGAAATAAAAAGAGTTTTTAACACACAATAGTCTTGGTTTGACTTGAACAGCCCTTTTAGAATTGAACCAGGTATGCGATTCTAGAACTGTTCTATTAGACTTCAGACTTAAGATTAATCAGACTTTTGGTTTAAAGGCCCATTTAATGAGATGGATTCTGCATCAAATTCAGGGCGTTTAGAGAATTTCAATTAATTTGCGTTAAAACCACTGAAAAAAAATGAATCCATCAAAAGTGGATATTATTTATTATTTATCATTTATTATTTATGGCTTGTTGCTCTTTTAGCACTTTATATTTGTTAAATGAAATCTTTGCTAAGATGCCGTAGCTCACATTAGATGCTCGTTACTCTTTGACGGGATTAACATCATTTTCATTGTTATAGTAACTTTTCCTGGGTTTATAAGATTTTAAATCCTTTGCTAAATGACTAAATACACTTAAACCTCACAAAACTGTTCGCGTTTCAAGTTTTCCCCCCTGAAGCTATTAGGTAACGCGTTTTTTAAACAAAGCCGTCGCCTCAACTCAGATCGGACTAATGCATCTCTTTATATAGACCGACTTTATAATTCATGACTGGCTATAACATTATTATCAGCTTTGTCATGTCAAAAGCGAGGAGAGTTAAATATCTACTACAGCAGTCATTAGTTAAAAACTCATTTAGCTTCTCCTCTCCTGTTCCACACTGAGATATGATAAAGCCTTAATTAATAATTCAACCTAATTAAACACTCATATTTAAAGAGGGCTAGGCCTGAGCGCTATTAATTGTTTCTGGCAGAAGCGCGCTGCTATTCCTATTTCTCACGAGGACACTCTCATTCGTAACGTCGTCTATTTCTTTTCCAGCCAGATGCCGGGTAGGCTCGACGTCACCACCGAGCCATCGAGTCCGAGTGTAATAACGAGTGTAAGGGCACTCGCATGGCCCTTGTTGCCAGCGCTTGTTGTTTGACTTCTCCTCTAAGTGCGTTTAGGGCTTCACGCGTAACGTTGTGACATTTTCCTCTCCGCCTAACGCCTGAGATATGAGACAAACCTAATAACGCCGGAGCTCCGCGCTTAGATTAGGCTCATCCGCTCGAAAATATCGGAGCGTGTTGTTCAGCCAGGGAAACCATATTTTACCCTGATGTTAATCTGACATAATACGCTAATGTAACATAATACCTGTAGAACGCATTAGGCCGTTTCGTAAGGAGCGAACGTTGGTGCACATTTATAAAAAGCTCCGTAACAAAATCAGGACAGGACGCTTCGATCACGATGATGCTCGATCAAACCCGTTCCGCCTGCTGAGCGTACGCGGCAATAAAACCGTATTATAATAAATACACACACATACACACGTACCAGTCGTGTTATTTGTTTGGGTGCACACGATGGAACAGAACCAAAATGGTAACCTTTTGAGACATGTTTATTTATTTAGTTATTTAAACAATTGTTTGCTTTAAACATTATTTATTTATAGTCTTTATTGTTTTTTTTTTCTTACATGCAAACATAATACATATTTTTTTAATTTTTAACAAAAGAAATGAAATAAAAAAACAGTACACGCTTATATGCATGAGTTTTTTAACGCTTATTTTTATTTTATACAATTAAATAAAAACAAATATCATGAGTCACAAGCATTGATGTTAAACAGATTAATCAAGAATATATATATATATGCTGGTAATATCATGGTGTTATGTGTATGTGTGTGAGAGAATATGTGTGTGTCTATATTTAATATCTGCACTTGCAAAATGAAGACTTTAACAGGCTTAACTACGTTACGTAATACATATTTATATAACATACAGTATAGCTTGAAGTGCACTCACACAGTTTCTATGCTTTCTGACTTAATTAGATTTTTTTTGTTTGTTTTTCTTGCTAAAGCTAATGGTACTCGATGTCGCTGGGAAAAAGCACTCGTCTATTCTATATTTAATCTCAGGATGATTATTTACTGCATTTGGATGCACTTTCCGTCACATGCCATGCAGAAGATCTATAAAAACGCTTTGGACAAGAGCTCTCACCGAGCGCTAGACGAATAAGTGCGACTGATTAAAAAGGACGCAAAAATGTCTAGGCCTTAATTATACAAAACATGCACATTTTACACCCCACTTCATCTATCTTACACTGACTTGCTTTAGCTCCACCCAGCAACCCCATTCCCCTGCTCCCCAAACAAGCCCGATGCACATTTCTGGCATATTACACAACGCTGTGGTTGTTCAGGTCCAGGTGTGGTTGTTACACTTGTTGCCGCTCCATAAATGTTCCTAAGACCACACCTGCGTTCCCATTTACTGGTCGTCAAGATATACGCAAGCAATATGGTCTTTTTTTATGAATAAAAGAAACAAAGTAATAAAATAATAGAATTATACGACAGTTAGTTCCGAGTAATTTGATTAGACCGAGAGGCTTTCCACTAGTGGTGATAATAGAGCATAACATCACTTAAATTAACTATATGTACATATCACCCCATGAACCTGAAATCTAGCTGATCTTTTAAAGTGGAATACGTGGAAACTAAAGTAAATCTCGTAAATTTCTCAGGACTGTCCAACACCTCCACGGTTTATTCTCCTTATTTTTTGGCTACACAGGACCGGTAAGAATTTATAGCTAGTTTTACCCTTTAATTACTCCAACTATCGGTCGCAAGCTCTTCCAGTCGCGGTTACTTAGTTCAGAAGGATTTGTGATGGTGGAGCAAAATAACTTGTTAAATAGAGAAATAAATCATAATCTGTTGATAATAAATGGTGCTTGTGGAACTATTGAAACACTACCACGCTCGAGGTTGTGCTGGTGTACTGAACATCAGCACGGCTGTGATACTGTATCTTCAGTACTCTGGTTGCACCCTCATGCATATGTACTGTATGACTGCATCTCAGCCGTTCTGATATTTAGTATATCAGCATGACCTCGAGTGTGATTTTTGCGATATTAAATACACAAACCAGTTACTCGACAATTAGCTTCCTTGCCGCCGCTTTAAAGTTGTTTTATTGTTGTTACTATTATTTTGGCCCTCCAGAATCTTTGTGCCGTGCATATCACTAGAACGCCTGCTTGCTGTCTGCACCTCTTTTTGAGCCTCTATGAACAATACCGGACGCCGAAAGAGCAAATGAGAAGAACAAGGAAATGTCAATAATTTGCATTATGCAAATGAGCCAATGATAATTAGATGCTCTTAGTCTTCCTAGCACCATCCTAGCATTTGTGGGTGAACGGTTCCTTTTAGTGAGGCAAAAAAAATAATAATAATGGATTGTGCGTAGTCAAAATGAAGCAAACCAACAGCATACAGCCTACAATATGGCTCCTGGGATAATTTAAATGGAAGAAGATGTCATTTAAATGGAAAAATATATATATACTGTACAAACCCGGGCTGGTGAAACTGCTCTCTCTGGACAAGGATAGCTCTGTAGTGTTTATGTGTTTTCAATCTCAGACTAGTGGAATCATTCTTTACCATTAATGTTAAGATTTTTTTTTTCCCTTATTGAAAGCTTTTCAATGCTTTCAATGCATCCTTAAGAGAAGGAAGAGAAAGGTTTCATTCCTAGATGCTACCGGTGTCAAGAGGCTACTTGATTCAGAAGCAACATCCACAGACAGCGGGTAGACAAGAAAACACAGAGAGTGAACCAGGGACAAGATGGCCAGCAGATAAAAATGGAAGAAACAAAGTGTTGGCATCTGTGTGTGAGAGAGGGAGTGTGTATGTGTGTGTATATGTGTGCTTGGCATTTGGCAGCTAAAGACCATTAGCAGGCAGGCAGGCCAGGCACAACACCGTCCAGCTGTCAGAAAACACACCGTGCAAGTGTACATGTGTGTGTGTGTGTGTGTGTTTATAGGAACAGGTTGTCCTGGTGTAACACCTGTCCGTGTGTTGCCAATCCGTTCCAGTTCAGCTGTAATGAGCCAAGGTATCCATGTGTGTTTTCATTCATTATTCGCTTTGTTTGTCCCGCAGCCGAAGAGTCGTGCGATCAGCGTTTCTGCTCCGAATCGATCCATACATCCATAGTTTTTGTCTAGATTTCATTTCCCTTCGCAGACATGTTTCAGTGTGTGTGTGTGTGTGTGTGTGTGTGTGTGTGTGTGCTGGTACAGATTTCACTTACAGTAAAGCCGCTTTAATACATTTGCTGTAAGGTCATATCATTTGGAACGAATCCAGCTGACCAATCCAGGAGGTAAAGGAGGCGTGTTCTCAGCACCCAGGAGGCGTGGCCTCAATGCATAATTTTTCATTAAAGGAGGCATGTTGTACTTCTGTTATAATAAAAAAATGTGTCACCAGTGCGATTATGTTTTAATAAAGAGAAATGTTGCTTTTGTTCTGGGTAAACAGGTTTAACATCTGAGCTGGTGTCTTGGTGAAGGAGGTGTGGCCTCTAAGATTGTGTTCTGTTGAAGAAGGTGTGGCCTCAAGCTTGCAGTGTAGTAAAAGAGGTGTGGCCTGAACATACATTGTCCTAAAAGAGGTGTGGCCTTCAAGACTGTGTTCTGGTAAAGAAGGCGTGGCCTTTGAGCTTACATTGTGGTGAAAGAGGTGTGGTCTCTGCAACTGTGTTCTGGTAAAGGAGGTGTGGTCTCTAAGCTTGCATTATGCTAATAGGGTTGTGGCTTTTCAGATTGTGTTCCAGGGAAGGAGGTGTCTTCTTCTTTGTCTTTGGGCTGTTCCCATTCAGAGGTCGCCACAGCGAATCATCTGCCTCCATCTAACCCTATCCTCTGCATCCTCTTCTCTCACACCAACTAACTTCATGTCCTCTCTCACTGCATCCATAAATCTCCTCTTTGATCTTCCTCTAGACCTCCTGCCTGGCAGTTCCAACCTCAGCATCCTTCTACCGATATATTCACAATCTCTCCTCTGAACATGTCCAAACCACCTCAATCTGGCCTCTCTGACTTTATCTCCAAAACATCTAACGTGGGTTGTCCCTCTGATGAACTCATTCTTGATCCTATCCATCCTTGTCACTCCCAAGGAGAACCTCAACATCTTCAGTACTGCTACCTCCAACTCTTTCTTCTGTAAAAGAGGAAGAACAGGAAGCCGTAGAACATCGCTGGTCTCACCACTGTCCTGTACACCTTTCCTTTTATTCTTGCTGATACTCTTTTATAACACAACACACATGAAACTTTTTTCCAACCTGCCTGTACCCGCCTCTTCACCTCCTTTCCACACTCTCCGTTGCTCTGGACCGTTGACCCTAAGTACTTAAAGTCCTGCACCTTCTTTACCTCTGCTCCCTGTATCCTCACCGTTCCTCTTGGGTTCCTCTCATTCACACACATGTATTCCGTCTTACTGCGGCTAACCTTCATTCCTCTGCTTTCCAGAGCGTACCTCCACCTTCTGAGATGTGGCCTCTGAGCCTAAAAGAGGTGTGGCCTTCACCATGGGTTCTGGTGAAGGAGGTGTGGCCTCTGTATCCCACACTGGAACAGCACTAGAAGTGTAAATCACTGGATCAGTTGCTTTAAATGTATAATTTTTTTATAATTTTGATTTATCAATCAGAGGCTCATCATATCATCTCAGAAACGAATACAGCATGTCTAATTACAATACATTAATCATAATGCCATCTTTAATCTATACGACATCTCTTACAGCATTAAGTGCAGTTTTCTCATGCCGATGTTCATCACTAATCCAGAGAAAGGCTCGCTGTGAAGCTATTGTCAAAGGACTCAGATTGCTAAGTGTGGGCTAATAACATACGCCTAGCAGCACAATTACACCAATATGCCATTTTTGATGAATGCCTTCAAAAACTCCAGCTATTGACATTTATAGGAACACAAGACTGCTTGATTATTATATTCCAGGCTTTCTGAAAACACTCAAAAACACTCAGTGTAACAAGAGCGAGCGCAGAGACAGGAGAGGATGGAAACACTCCAAATGGTTTAATGGCAAAACAGAGCCGAGAACAAAAGACGGGCTGAAAAAAACACAGTGTGTATGCTGAAAAAAAAAACAAAAAAAAAAAAACAGCTTTACCCTGCAGATATCTAAACACACTGGTAACGGACATGTTGTTTTTATCTGCCTCATCCCTTCACACAATGCGCTCGCTTTTAAAAGTATTGGCACCTTTCAGGAGAACAAGAGAAAACCCAGTTAGGTTTTCTACACAAACAAAATAATTTGTTCTTTCAAAATGCAATACAGGTATCGACACGACAAAAAAGAATGTCTAGCATTAACATGTTCCTGAATCCTGATGGTTACGGGGTAATTGGGTGCTTCAGCATTATTAAAATAATAAATTCAAGAAGAATTCTGATTTTTGAATTTGTTGACACTTTGATAAAAAATCTTTGGAGCCGATGCCAAAAAAACAGAAAACAAAATCAGCAATACGACTATTAAATTCCGAAACTCGCGCAGCTGACAGAAAAGATTAATGTGTTGTTTAGGTGTAATGTATAATAATCCCTGGTTTGCATGAAGAAGGAATATTTATGATGTTAACCCCCGAACCGAGCTAAAATTAGGATTCAGGGTGCAAGGGGAATTAGTGGGGGGTTATTTGGTGGTGGTGGTGGTGGTGTAATGGGTCTGAGTGTGAGATGACAGGCTTCATGGTTTCTAATAGAGCAGATGTTATGCAAATTTATAAGAACCATCAGCTGGCCGGAGCAGAGGGTGTGATTGACGTCGGCATTGTGCTGTCTGAAGGCTATTTATTATCATTTCTGAAGCTTTTAACTTCTGAACGTGCGGAGGACCGTACTGGGCGGGAAATGCCCGTTAGGTGAATTTTAATGACGTTTTATTTTTAATGGAAAAAAAAAAACGAAAAAAAAAAATGAAGCTAATGTGTTTTAATTTGCAAAGTCAAGTGACGGGTTTGACGAGTTGCCTGACAGTCAGAATTGTGACAGGAACACTCAGGAGGACCATCTAGAGAGGAAAAAAACAAACAAACATGTGTTTGAGATGTTAATGATTAGTGTTTGTTTTGAATATTTATATGAAAAAAAAAATCCCTTAGAGAAGAAAAGGAAAGAAGAAAGAAATTATAAATTAATTTCTCTTATTATATTATACAACCTTTTTCCACTCGGGTAAACCTAACGCTAATTTAGCATCGCTAGTCCAGGCTAGTATAGGGGTGTGTTACGGAGATATGTGCAAACCAGAAGAAAGACCTCATGGTGGAAAGAAGATACTGAACATAAAGAGAGAGCGTGTGAAAAAGATCAGAATCAAGCTAAATTTTTTATAAACTTTTTTTTGTTGTTTTCTTACTCTATATTGTCGAATTAGAGATATAGGCATAAAGTTATTCTAACAGGATAAGAGATAATTGTTTCCAGGTACTCTAGCTTTGAAGCAAAAAATAAGTTCTTAGCTAAGTGGCATATCATTATGCTAGCATATTAGCATGCTAATCAAGAATGTAACATCCTTACCTGTCATAACAAATTTCCCTGTTTTGCTTTAACAAGCCTGAATAGCTCATTTACAATCGACCCCAAAAAATTAGGTAACGAGAGCTTAACAGCTAGGTTGTGCAAATATTTTTAGCTACAGTAGCTAGTGAGGTTTTCCAGTGTAACATTAAAACATTTAAACATTACGAGTGCTTTAAAGAAGACCATATTCCTTTAAATGCCAAGGTGGCTCAGAGCCATTTTCACATCTTAGAGAAATAAAAGGGGTTTTTACTTTCAGAACTGTTATTCTGCGTAATCAAAAGTCCTGGTTTGACTTGAACACCATTTGTAAAAGAACTTTTAAGCGGAAGGTCGTTTGATTTCTATGTAGATTCTCCAGTCAGATTAAATCCAAGCATTGTTAGGTTACGGCTACTCGGGATATTTCTTTTATGCCGGTACACTGTGTAAGTCTGCCATTTTGATCACACCAGGGTCATGGAAGTTTAAGAAGTTAACAAGGGAAACACACAAAAATAAGTTTTAATTGGAATAAAAGCTGAGCGTACTGCTCTGCCGGTCTATTTAAGGTCATCAGACTCAGCGTTAACCTCCAGGCTTTTACCGCAGCTCAGTACGCTTAGGAGACATAATTAGACGTGACGTTTACAAATGTGCTTTGATCCGTTTTCTCATTTTCCACCTTTCCCTCGACCTTGACTCTCACCCCGAGGTCACATACCATCGTGCAGAAGGCTGATGTTCAGCCGCAGGATAGTAATCAAAGCCGAGTCCTTTAAACAAGACCGTGATTAAAGACGAAAATCAGTCCCTGAGATCATAAGACTGAAAAATGATGGTTTGTACAACCGAGAAAAAAAAAGGGGGAAAAAAAGCAGGGAGAGGTTTTATATTTATTAAAAAAAAATTCATAGAAGCTTTGAGGTTATGCTAGGAAAGAGGCCTCGAGCTAAACACACGCAGGGAAGGACGTGTTTCGATTGTTTTTCTCCGACCTGTTACGACTCGCCACCGCGAGCTATCGCTCCTCAGATATTGTTTATTTTCTCATTTCATTTTTTAACCGCCTTCACCTGTTCCCCAAAGTAATTAAGATAAAAATATCACTGCTACATATGTGTGTGTGTGTGTGTGTGTGTGTGCGTGTGCGCGTGTTTGTGTTTGTGTGTGTGTGTGTGTGGAGATGAAAGGAAAAGTACACTTGTGATCAATGGTGGAGAGAAAATTACAAATCCATACAAGGTCCTGAGACAAAGAGAGAAACAAATGGCGGTGTTTATAAGAGAGAAATGAAACTGCTTATTGAAAGACATCAAACACCTAAAGTGAGAGGAAGAGAAAGAGAGACAGACACTACAATCAAATACATCAATAAATGTGAAAGTTAAATGGTTAATACGATGTTTCCTTTGTTAAACAAACAAATACACGTTTCCTCTTTAATATTATTTTCATTATTTGAATGAGGGTTAGGGTTAGGGTTGGGGTTTGGGGTAGCGGTTAGGGTTAGGGTTCGACCCTATAAGCTGTCATGCAAGTTGCATGTTTGTAGACCAGGTCAGTAAATCTAAGACATTGGTTGAGAGAAAAGTCCAACAGTGAGCGCTTATGCAGATACAGTATGTAAGACACGAAAGGTTGATGACTATAGAGGTGCTTTTACAAGTAGACCTGGAAGGTGACAGAGCATTTACTGTACTTACTGTACTTTAAGGCTCTGACTGATGATTTTTATTTCTTTCTCCACTCTGTTAAACAATGCTAAAGGTCTTAAACACACACTACTCTCCTCTGAACAGTTGATATTAAGATGTTTATCTGCTACTTCTGCTTCTTCATAACGGCTCTAATCTGAGCTGCTGGTTGTTAATTGGTGATATCTGAAGCTGGTGACTCTAAATGAACTTCTCCTCTGCAGCAGAGCTCAGTGTTGGTCTTGTTCTCCTGGGAAGGTCTTCTTGAGGGACAGTTTCATTATCGTGGAGCTTGATGGGTTTCACAAACGCACTCGACGCAATATTCTGTTCCAGAACAGAATGACTTTGACTTGTTTTTGTTGTTACATAATTATCTACTTCCATAAGTGTTATTTAATAGTTTTGAATAAAATTAGAAGAATTTTTTTTAACTAAGTTTTTTTTTCCATTCTCACTTTTTCTTTTTTGTACAACTAACGAACGCTGAAGGACGTGCTATAAAACCTGAAGCTTGAATTTTTTTATTCAAATGACTTTTAAATTCACCGAATTAAATACCTGTTTATCATTTAAAAGAAAATAATACCTTTCATTATTATCAGCTTGATTTTTACTGAAAGGAAAGTAACTTTCACCTCTGATGGATATCCGTCTCTGTGATTCCACATGAAGATGCCGGTCTCGTGTTAAACGCTTTGATGATGGATTTATTCCGAGGATTAAATAGTCTGCCAAAAAGACAGGATTATTTAGGAGAAGTTTTTTTTTCTTTTACTTGTTACTTAACACACACACACACACACACACGCACGCACACACAGATGATCACTCTTCCAACCACAGATGGAATACTGGTATACAGTTTTTCATATCCAAAATTTGCAATACACCACCATCCAATATAACTAATTACACTTAATACTTAAATCCTTATGTGTTTTGGCACTCGCTCATTTTAACTTTCTCAATGTTGACTTTTTAGGGAAAAACAGTTCTCCACCAAGAGTAGCATCAGACGCACAAGCTCTAAAACTTCTAGGGTTCAGCTATTTCGCACACAGCGGCGTAGTGGTTAATACTGTGACCTCGCACCTTCACGGTTAATGATTTGATCAGGTTGATGCGTGTGGAGTTTGCAGGCTTCTTGAGCTTAGTGGGTTCTCTCCAGGTATTCTGGTTTCCTTCCACAGTGCAAAGGCATGCAAAGTAGGCTAATTGGCGTTCCCAAATTGCCAGTAGTGTGTGTGTGTGTGGCCCAATCTTTTCACAAAGCTCAGTGTAAACATTTGTGAGAAACCATACCAAAGTCTATAAATAAATAATTCTGCCTAATATAAAAATACTTTTGAAATGCTTATTTATTATTATTATTATTATTTTTTGCACTCATGCGTTGGTAATTGTGTAGTATTTTGTACGTTGATGAACAGCAAATGCGCATCAATCAGTAAAAAGATTAAAAAATACATAAGTGTATTATAAGTGTAAGATATTTTATCTAACTTTACAGATAATAATAAAAATAATAATAATAATAATAATCAAGTGCAAAATCTTTCATTAGCTAAAATATTTGTTTACAGCCTTTACAATTTATGCTGTTGTAACTAAATGGTTAGTTTTATCTGTCTTTATTTATGAGTGTGTATTCGCTTGCTTCCTTTATTTACTAGCCTTACTTTTAATTTCTTAATTAATGCTAATAGTATTTAAAGGACTGTTTTTCTAAATGTTTTTGATTATTTTAGTCCCTGACCAAACAAGCTAACATGAGGATGTTTTCTTTTTATTTGAGATATAAGTCACTCTGGATAAAAGCATCTGCTGAACACTATAATTGTAATAAACTATTTAAACTCCACACTTAATACTGTATACTATATTCCAGATATAACCATATGCAGTAATTTATGCAGATTGATTCTTTTTTAATTCATGCAACAGTTTGATGGCTTTTCTTGTATAACGCTCATTCAGCTCAATCTGTGATGCTTAAATCCTGGGTTCTGATTGGTCTAGTTGTTGATTCATTTCCTAAAACAACATGAATGGCATTCGTGCAGTATGTATAGTGAGTGTATGTATAGTGTACAGTAAGGGGTCATGAAAGTGTAAGTAATTGTTGAAGTCGTGCCGCTTTCTGATAGAGGATGTCCGTTCATACTCATGTAGGGAGGCTCCAGTGTCACCTCTTTGTTACAGTCAGAAGTAAAGCTGACTGTAAATAACTTTAACTTTTCAGTTTTTGTTTTATGGGCTACGTTCACATTACAAATCATCCTGATGTTTTTTTTTTTTTGGTCAGCTCAGATTTGCCGTCATCAGATGATGATGTCGTCTCTACATGCGGACTGTATACACAGTGGAGGGAAAAAGTTCTCATTCAAGTCGCAGGAGGATGTATATGGATATGTATCTAATTTACAGTAGGACCACATCCAAAAGTCACTCAGATCTGATGGTAAAAATCTGATAGTAAAATCAGAATCAGAATCACTTCACTTCAGGCCGGTAATGTGAATGTATTTAATTTTTATTTAATCTTTTTTTTTCCTGAGAACAGAAAGAGATGCTGGTGAGGCGACACTTGCTTATGTTACATCATTAAAAACAGGAATTAACTTTATTATTATTATTATTATTATTATTAAATCGGACAAGATTAAATGTAATAAAAAATTACACAAATGTTTAATATGACAGAATAATAATAATAATAATAATAATAATAATGCGGCCAGGCAATCCAATTACTCTTCTAAGGACTAATTTTTTAATCAATATTTTTGTTTAAAAGAATTCTCTTCTAAAAGAGTTCTTCTCATTTCCATCTTCGTTTCTGATCAGCCCACACTTTAATCTTAGTTTTTGTATAAATGACAAATCCTGAAGGACGGAATGTGACGATAAATGATGAACATGACTCCATTTTTTTTTTTCCATTTCAATCCTTTGATGATTTTTTTAACTATGTTTCTTTTAAAACTATTTTTTAGAAAGCATTAAAATCAGAACAACCTTGAGCACAGGTGACAATAATTTACTTTTTATGGACATTTTTGGAATCTTCCCAGTGGAGAAAGAGAGAGGCATTGACGATTCGACAAAACGTGGGGCGTGTAAACGTTACCAGCAAACCCTTAGAGGAATAAAGCTGAAATAATAATCGGTTTCATTGATTGTGTTGGAATGCAACGTCTTAATAGAGTAAAAGAAAACAGTGACAATGAGTAAGATAGACAGGATAGATAAAAAAATGCTTTGCAAAAATATTCATACCCCTTGCACATATTCTTAAGTTACAACCATAGACGTAAATGTCTTTTTTGGGGTTTTTGCTTGGATGATTTTTTTTACAAATAAAATTATGAGGGCATGAATATTTTTGCAAGGCACTCAGATAGATGGATGGATGGATGGATGGATAGATAGATCTTCCATGTAAAACAGGGTTCCAATCCATTAATGATTAAGAATTTCTCAGGATTTACATCTCAGTATTAATTATAATTGTTTACATCTGCCGTATATGCAAATCTCATGTATGCACAGATTGAACTGAATTTTTCTAATACTTGAAATAATCTTTAAAAAAATGACTGAGAGTCATAAGTAGCACTGGTGAAGGATTTTAACTTCCTGAATGTATAAATATGCAAATCAAAAGATAATAAACCACCTTAAAAAAAGATCCCCATGATTTTTTGGTACCATGTGTCTTTGATCTAATTAAGTGGGGGCGGGGCTACTTATTAGCTTAGTTTGGGATGCTGATAATAATAATAATAATAATAATTGAACTCAATGTTCTTAATGTATGGCTTGTTATAATATGCTAATGTTGTCATGGTTGTCATGGAAACATTTTACTGTACATATAGAGTTATGACTGATCGCAGTACCGATGGTGTTGAATGTGAGCTAGTTTACTAGAACCTAATTACCAGAATAGAGTGTATAAGAAATGGCGAAAGTTTGGCTGTTTCTAATTTGCATAATCATAATCACGCATATTCATAAATCTGATCACATGACAACTCCGTGGACAATTTGAATTCTTTCTTAAGCCTTAAAATTAAATTTAAAGTAGTCCTATTCTACATAGACGTTAGTCATGGTAATGGTTTAATATGATATATTCAGGAGACTGTGTGATGAATTTTAAGTCACGAATGACAGACGGTTTACAAACAGAAGACTTCTAGTTTTGCTCCATTAGAAACAAAAAAAAGAAAGAAAGAAAGAAAGAAAAAAGGACGAAATTCCATCAGAGGAAGTCAAACACAGTAGCAGAGCTGCATCAAGCTGCAAAGCCCTTAGAGGCCCAACATCTCCCACTCCATCTTCAGACAAGGAGAGCAAAGAGAGAGAGAGAGAGAGAAGGAGGGAGAGGTAGGTAAAGGTACGAATGAGTGAGTGGAGGTATAAACGTTCCCCTGGAGTCAGACAAATAAAGACAAGTGGCCAAATGAGCAAAGCCTGGCGGAGGCCCCGGGAGGCACCAGGAACGTCAGGCCTGATTTGGAGAGAAGAAGTGCGGCGGGGAGGGGGAGTCAGGGGTGGTGAAGGAGGTGGGGTGAGAGGGGGATAGAGGAAGAGAGAGAGAGAGAGAGAGAGAGAGAGATGTGGAGGCCCTGTCGACTCAGATAGCACAAATCCCACTGAGCTCCGAGCCACACAGGAGCTAACATTTGAGCTGAAGTGACTGCTGCCAGACCACACACACACACACACACACACACATGCACAGACACACACACACACACACCATGTGTCTTGATCACATTTGTAAATAAACCTCCAGCACTCGCTGCTGTAATGCAAAGCGAATATACATCTCAAACTGATGGAGCGGATCGGGCAATCCAATCAAACAGTTCCTGGTAAAGTAAAGAAAATCTCCATCTCTCTCCATCTCTCTCTCCCTCTCTCTTTCTCTCTCCTCTCTCTCTCTCTCTTTTTTCTTTTTTTTTTCAGGTTTTTATTACAACAATATTTAGAGAGTGAACAAACCCACATAAGTAGCGTAGATAAAACTAGATTAAACAAGAGAAATAAAGAAAGATTAAATAACACTAACTGCACAGAGCGCGTGCACACACACACACACACACACACACACACGCAGAGGTATAAAGAGAAAAAGGCTGCAAGAATGTGAAGTCGGAAACAATTACATTAAACATGCAATGTGGGAATAAAAGCAAGAAAAAACTAACAAGAAGAACGAAAGAAAGAAAGACGGAGAGTTTGTTCCACACTGCCGGGCCCCTGAGCTATTCCTCAGGCTTCAGTTTCACAATTAACATTCATTAATATTATCCTGAGTCTACGTTATACTGTATTTTGCACTTTGAGACAGAAATTCACTTTTAAAAAAAAAAAAAGAAAAAAAAATTAGGAGAAATGTAAGATTTATTCTGAAGTTAAAGACACGATCCTGCGCTGATCCTGTTCGTGTGTCGGCTCGAATCACGTGCAGATACTAAAGCGTAACGTCACTCTTCCTCAGTATTAATATTCACTTTCACAGACACACACACACACACACACACACACACACAGTCTCCAGGCTGCAGGAAAAAAAAAAATCACACTGCAGGTGTTAAGTTAATAACAAATTTATTTTTATTTTCATTGCAGGGAGGGTGAAATTCTCCGCAGGCCGTGTTCACCTCATTTCTATCTTTCTTTTTTCTTTTTTTTTCTTTTTTTTTGCAGGTGTTAGAGGAGAGAGAAACTGGATTTCAGTAAAAGATTGAAAGTTTCATTAAAGAGACAAAAACTTACTCGAGTGAGAGAGAATAAAAACGTGTCCGCATTTAAACATCACTTTATTTATTTGTTTATTTATTTGTTTGTTTGTTTGTTGTTTTTATACAGATCTTTTAGATTTCATGGCTTTATTTAAATTTTAATGTTATAAAAGGAAAAGTTATTATTAATGCCTTGTTGCTAAATACACCAAAAGTGTTTAAGATAGATAGACGGATAGAAAAAAAGGTAAAAACAATTTTTTTAACTTAAAAAAAAAATTTCTTCCTTGAAAGTCAATTAAAAACTCAAATAATTATATGTTTTAAGCTGTTATTACACAATAAATAAATAAATCAATAAATAGCTCTCCAGCTTCAGTCCAGAAACATTTCTTTGTTTATTGTCTGTGTGTGTGTGTGTGTGTGTGTGTGTTTGCACTAAGCTCCCTTGGATAAGGGTTTTACAAAATGTAAACCTATAATTTAAACATTTAAGATTTTTTCTAATAAAATCTGAATCTGTATCTGTTAGTAACGGACCATCTTGGTTGTCATGGCGACGTTTGATTTTGACATCTCTTGGCTGCTTTGAATATCATTTAAATATCTAAAAAAAATGTTCCGAGACAAATGCGAGAGGCAGCTAGGACATGAGGCTAAAGATGCAGAAACGATAATAAAGTAAAAAAAAAAACACTTTTTTTCTTTTTAAACAGTTTATTATTGAACGTAAATTGCTTTTAATGGATTACCGTGACACGTTCGGAGGGGCGATGTCAAGGCTGTTAGGCTGTAATTGCTAATCCTTTCTCCACATTCCTCCATTTCTGCCTAATGTTTAAAACATTTTGAATAGAAAGAAATATAAAAAATACAAAAATAATAAAAATAAAGCCACGAGCCTCAGCACCTCTCGCTTTTTATGCTTTCCTAAATTAAAACTGCTTATTAAAGTGAATCCACAGGTGACACGTAAAGGCGTGTGTAAAGGCCAGCTCGTCGCCGGTGTGTTGTTGTGGACGAGAGCCGAGAGCGTTCGGCTGCACTCGAGACTCTCATCATTGATTATGTGGTTGGTAAAGCAGAAAGGCCGAGCGCAGCACCGAGCTGTCACACGCTGACCTTGCTCTGATTGCCGAGCTCTCGCTCACCTCCGAGGTTTAATCAGCCACACAGACAGACAGACAGAGAGAAACAGAGAGAGAGAGAGAGAGAGATCAAGGGAAGAAGTCAGGCAGAGCTCCATCAAGCCGTCTGAACGGTAACGAATGCAGTCAGGCCCCAAAACCTGATCTTTAGCTGGAGTTAAGGTTTGAAAGGCTTGTATCCGTGTCAGTCTGGGAGAGTAATGCAGTTTTACATCTCCTCCCATTATGCCTGAGTGCAGTGTGTATGTGTGTATGTGTGTGTGTGTGTGTGCTCTCAGTTGATTAAAATGCAGGCCATATTACCCTGCCATGAACATACAGAACACTGAGATTGTTTGCGACAGGACTGAAACTAATGTGTGTAGCTAAACATTACACATAATAATAACATATTTTATATTTCTGACACTGTAGTTAGTAAACACATTCTTGCACGTTCCTCCCAGGTTCCTGTTTGAGGATCAAGATGATGATCAGAAGGTGAAAATCAGCAGAGAAGAAATGCACAAGTAAATAGAATATTAAATAACATTATAATCAACATGCAACATTGTCTCAATGTCTTACTGTTTTTTTTTTTTTTTTATCAGATGTAAACTCCTCGTGTCGTAAAAGTCTACATCACTGTGGGCTCGTTAGTTAAATTCAACTATTAAAGCATGGAGATAGAGTCCGTGTATGTGCCACCCTCTGCCCACCCTGGAGGATATCTCTTTTCCGTGACAGTTACAGTACTTACAGGGTCGGGTTGCCAGCTCATCACCCGATGGTGTCTGTTCAAACCAGGGGGCGTTCAAGACAATCTGGGACTTGTGATGAAATTTCTGGTGAATGAATGTGTAGAAGTGATTGACATTTACGAAAGACGTCAAGCACAGTACGGTGATGAGACTCTTTTTTGACATCTGATCCTGGCCCAGGTGGCTCGGAGCCCACTGCAATCGTCCTAGTGAACGTTTGATGAATGTAACATCTGATCCTTGAAAATGGATGGATAACATGTTGCAGGAGAGACACATCTGTCTGTGTGAACTGTTCACACAATTATTCATCAACACCACTTGCACATTACAGGAGCTCTGCTGGGAGTTATTGCCACATCACCCATACAGCCCTGATCTGATTTCCAAATGTTTGTGAACCCCATTAAAGGAGTTCCCGGGAGGCCAGCGTATCAGACGGGAACCAGACAGGCGGTCCAATCATGGCTCTGATATACTAAGAAAACTTTGTACCTTGATGGAGTTTAAGTGCTAGTAAAACACTGAGATAAGTGCATTAGTGTAGGAGGGGATTATATATGGAAATAAAGAGAGTTTTTACTCTGTTATTCTACACAATCAAAAGTCCCAGTTTGACTTGAACGCCCTTCAGAGAAAATAATTTTAAAGGAATTCGACAGATGTTGTCTGCTTAAGTGGACATGTGTGATGTAGGACTTAGAGCTAAAGCAACACACACACATACGCTTTCCTCTAGTCCCTTTATAACCAGCTGTGTTAATTATGTATGTGCTCACAGCTGTTTGCGTCTCTTCACACCTTTCCTTCCTAGTTTTTTTTCCTTTTTCCTTTTAGTTGTTGTTGTTTTGCCTTATTTACTGTCCACCCTCCACGTCCTCTCGTCTCTCAGGGTTAAATATTTACAGTGTCGCCGGAGTGTCTCGGATGATCACAGCTCTGTTGCTACAGGCGCTTTCATTCTGATGGTAAATGGAGCGCGAGCGGACGCTTTTGGAAACACACGGCTGCTCGTGCGGCTCCTGACAGACGACCTGACGGCTCTGCTAGCGAACATCTGCAGCTAGATACAAGCCTGGTCTGTTTACAGCCATGTGTCTGTGTGTGTGTGTGCGCGTATACGATGCTTCCTGGCATCACATATGGATTGAATGTTGTTCCAAGAATGTATTTATTTATTTATTTATTTGTCTGTTTGTTTGTTTGTTTTTTTCACTGTACATGTTTTAAAGGTTAGCAAACTGAAATCGTCACATTATCCAAACCAAAGAGCAGGAGTGACAAAGCTCTGGCAGCGTCTCGGGTTTCAAATCTCAGCGAGTGAGCGCCGTTACAACGCTCGTCTAGAGTTCACCATGAGGATGACGCTCAACTCCAAAACTTAGCGACTAATCCAGGAGCGGAAATGATAAAATCGCATACGGAACATGAACTAATGAACTCTTTGGTCATGAGCTGAGATTAGCATTCTGTTAGTAGTAACCTTAACCCTGGACCCTGGAGGTGTGACCCCTCAGTTTGTACAGTTCCCCAAAACAACAAAGTGTTCAAGTGTATGATTTCCGGTTGCTCGTGAAGATAACAGGAACTAACGGGTCTCGTTGGCGGCTTAGTGGTTAGCGCTGTCGCCTTGTACCTCCAGGGTCGAGGGTTCGATTCCCGCCTTTTAGCAGACCATCCTGCCATGTATTATTTTCATTAAACCATCATATGTTATTTATTATATAGGGTTTTGTTATTGTTTGTAATGGACATTACAGTCTGTTTATCCTTAATCACAATGTCATTTGGTATTAAAGTCATTATAAAAGCTTTTTTAATAAATAATGAGACTTGTGCTGTTCTGTTGTTCTGTACTTCATCCAGAAATCATCATTGTTAGAGATGATGTAAATGTTTGCATTTACATTAGTTTTTTTTTTGGCCTTGAAAGCTTTCTGGTGTAACTGAAATCACAACTCATTTATCACTTAAAAGGAAAGAAAAAAGAATTTTATGTATGTGTGTGTGTGTGTGTGTGTGTGTGTGTGTGTGTGTGTGTGGACTAAGTGGAACGTCATCTCGAGCCATCTCTGCAATGCGAGTTGACGTCTCACGTCCGCTCTCCCAGTCCATGCAAATGCGCTCATGAATATTTAATAGTGATGCCAGTGAGAAAGTGTGACAAACAGGGCTTTTAGCTGCCGTTTTAATTATAAGTGTAGTGGCTTGCAAATGACTTTACTTTGCTTCTTTTTATCTCTCCTTGTATTTTTCTGCTTCACTGGGCTGGCCACACACCTCGGACTCCGGCTCCACGTTAGGATTATTTGCTCCATAAACAAGGAGAGTTGCAGCTAAAAGGTGTTTATTATCTTAGATCACTATTATTATCACAATTATTATCCCTACTATCATTTTCTTTTCTCCTGAAAACACGCCTTATGAATAGACTCGTACACGATATTTATAAGTATCACTTTATTCATTTATTTTCATGTATGACATTTAAACCCAGAACAAGCTGATATTTTAGAAGAGAGATTAAAACGTGTGGGATTTTGGATTTTGTGGATAATTAGCATTAAATATAACATCAGCAAGTCAAATCAAATATAACATTAATAGGAAAACAAAAGAAAAAATGGTTTCTTTTTGAGAACTAGAACATTAATATGTATACTGTATACTGTACATGTATAAATTTATATATAAAATAGGGAATTTGGAAACACCAATTAGCCTAATCTGCATGTCCTTAGACTGTGGGAGGAAACCGGAGTACCCGGAGGAAACCCACCAAGCATGGGGAGAACAAGCAAACTCCACACACGTTGGGGTGGGAATTGAACCCTCAATCTCAAGTGCTAACCACTACACCATCGTGCCACCCTAGAATATAACATGAGCCAAAAATAACAATATAATACCAGTAACAACAAAATAATGAACTATAATAATTCATACATTATATAGGCGTTTTCATAAAGTGTGTACTGTAAGTAAGAAAAATAGCGGTATGTTAAAAGAAAGGTTCTCACACACACACACACACACATACACATAAAAGAAAAAATCTGATCTAAAGTGTCATGAGTCACCTTGAAAGGTTGAAACAAAAGTATGTATGTATTTATAATATTCTTTTCTTTCACTTCTGTCTCTGTGGCCTAGTTCCTTGCTTGGCCTTATGAAGCATGACGCTACATTACCGCATCTCACCTCTGCAATGAAAAGCTGCAATGATCAAGGTCGGCATGTTCAGAAATGCTAGGTTGAGCGACCTCTTGTTTGTCTCTCTTGGTCTTCTTCTTCTTCTTCTTCTTGGAAAAGACAAAGAAAAAAATAAAAGAAGCTCTAACTTTTTCACTTTTCACCTTCTTCCTAGCAATGACATTAAGCCGCTTCTGTTGCGGTGCTAAAAGTGTCCCGGAATGCGGTTAGTGTAGGACCAAGGGCTATATGATTTCAGCACGGCAGTGGGCTCAGGGTAATGAGATCGGATTTTCGGGGAGCGCAGACGGAGAGGTGCGACTGATTGAGTTATGGCGAGAACATCGACGGGTGTCAATGACACACTCAGAGCCATCTGTAGGAGCAACGATCAAAGCGGAGACTTTGATGGCGCTGAAATGTAATTCAACATACCATTTTGTCCCTTTTATGTGTGTGTGTGTGTGTGTGTGTGTGTGTGGGCAAATGAGAGGCACAGAAATATAACCGATAAATATACCTAAATCTAATCCAGCAGTATGTGTGTGCGCGTGAGTGGGTGTGTATGCATGTGTGTGTGTGAGTGGGTGTGTGCGAGTTTAAAAGAGTGTGTGATCTTGCTTTCATCAATTCTAATGGGCTGAATGCTGTCTGCTGGAAGAGCTCCGAACTGAGCAGATCAATACGAGCGAATAGAAAGCATTTCAGGGAGCTTTATGGGAACGCGGCCTGATTCCGAGCGCCGCTGCTTTCTGTCTTCAGTGTGTGTCTCGTGCCCTGAGAGACACGAGAAATAAAATTGCTATTCCAAAATAAATCAATGTGCGCTACCCTCTTGACGCTCTCGAGATAAACACGAATGAATACGCAGTGTAATCAGACAGAAAAATATGCGATGGCAAAATCAAACCTTTTAATCCCGCCGTGCTCGCTGTGGATTTAATGGCGTGACTGTTAAGCACCTCAGTGGAGAAGCTTCAATTAGTTCCTGTGATCGAAAAGTTTTCCTCCTTCTGAAATGTGAGACCTAATCTTAATACATGATCTGATGTATAAAACAAACACTTACAGCGGATACAATTTAATTAGAGATGCTTTCATGCTACTCAGTGTTGAGCAAACTGTTCACTTCGAGGTGTGAGGGGTCATAGAGCTTTTAGATATAGGCAGAAGACATGAATAATTCATTCAATTCACTGAGGGACAGAAGCCACGCCCTTTTAATTCTGCCTGTCAGGTGCAAAGACACAAGGATGTCAGACACTGAAAAAGACTGAGACCACACCTCTTTTACTGTGACTGACACATAGAGACCACACCCTTTTTTACTGAGACTGACACATAGAGACCACACCCTTTTTTACTGAGACTGACACATAGAGACCACACCTCTTTTACTGAGACTGACACATAGAGGCCACACCTCTTTTACTTTGACTGACACATAGAGGCCACACCTCTTTTACTGAGACTGACACACATAGAGGCCACACCTCTTTTACTGTGACTGACACATAGAGGCCACACCTCTTTTACTGTGACTGACACTTAGAGGCCACACCTCTTTTACTGAGACTGACCATTAGAGGCCACGCCTATTTTACTGAGACTGACACATAGAGACTACACCTCTTTTACTGTGACTGACACATAGAAGCCACACCTCTTTTACTGTGATTGACACATAGAGACCACACCTCTTTTACTATGACTGACACATAGAGGCCACACCTCTTTTACTGTGACTGACACATAGAGGACACACCTCTTTACTAACACTGACACAAAGAGGCCACACCTCTTTTACTGTGACTGACACATAGAGACCACACCTCTTTCACTGAGACTGACCATTAGAGGCCACGCCTATTTTTCCTGAGACTGACACATAGAGGCCACACCTCTTTTACTGTGATTGACACATAGAGATCACACCTCTTTTACTATGACTGACACATAGAGGCCACACCTCTTTTACTGTGACTGACACATAGAGGCCACACCTCTTTACTAACACTGACACAAAGAGGCCACACCTCTTTTACTGTGACTGACACATAGAGACCACACCTCTTTTACTGAGACTGACACATAGAGGCCACACCTCTTTTACTGAGACTGACACATAGAGGCCACACCTCTTTTACTGAGACTGACACATAAAGACCACACCTCTTTTACTGGGACTGACACATAGAGGCCACACCTCTTTTACTGAGACTGACACATAGAGGCCACACCTCTTTTACTGAGACTGACACATAAAGACCACACCTCTTTTACTGAGACTGACACATAGAGGGCACACCTCTTTTACTGTGACTGAAACATAGAGGGCACACCTCTTTTACTGGGACTGACACATAGAGGGCACACCTCTTTAACTGGGACTGACACATAGAGGCCACACCTCTTTAACTGGGACTGACACATAGAGGCCACACCTCTTTTACTGAGACTGACACATAGAGGCCACACCTCTTTTACTGAGACTGACACATAAAGACCACACCTCTTTTACTGTGATTGACACATAGAGACCACACCTCTTTTACTATGACTGACACATAGAGGCCACACCTCTTTTACTGTGACTGACACATAGAGGCCACACCTCTTTACTAACACTGACACAAAGAGGCCACACCTCTTTTACTGTGACTGACACATAGAGACCACACCTCTTTCACTGAGACTGACCATTAGAGGCCACGCCTATTTTTCCTGAGACTGACACATAGAGGCCACACCTCTTTTACTGAGACTGACACATAGAGGCCACACCTCTTTTACTGAGACTGACACATAAAGACCACACCTCTTTTACTGGGACTGACACATAGAGGCCACACCTCTTTTACTGAGACTGACACATAGAGGCCACACCTCTTTTACTGAGACTGACACAGAGACCACACCTCTTTTACTGAGACTGACACATAGAGGGCACACCTCTTTTACTGAGACTGAAACATAGAGACCACACCTCTTTTACTGGGACTGACACATAGAGGCCACACCTCTTTTACTTTGACTGACACATAGAGGCCACACCTCTTTTACTGAGACTGACACACATAGAGGCCACACCTCTTTTACTGTGACTGACACATAGAAGCCACACCTCTTTTACTGTGATTGACACATAGAGACCACACCTCTTTTACTATGACTGACACATAGAGGCCACACCTCTTTTACTGTGACTGACACATAGAGGCCACACCTCTTTACTAACACTGACACAAAGAGGCCACACCTCTTTTACTGTGACTGACACATAGAGACCACACCTCTTTCACTGAGACTGACCATTAGAGGCCACGCCTATTTTTCCTGAGACTGACACATAGAGGCCACACCTCTTTTACTGAGACTGACACATAGAGGCCACACCTCTTTTACTGAGACTGACACATAAAGACCACACCTCTTTTACTGGGACTGACACATAGAGGCCACACCTCTTTTACTGAGACTGACACATAGAGGCCACACCTCTTTTACTGAGACTGACACAGAGACCACACCTCTTTTACTGAGACTGACACATAGAGGGCACACCTCTTTTACTGAGACTGAAACATAGAGACCACACCTCTTTTACTGGGACTGACACATAGAGGCCACACCTCTTTTACTGGGACTGACACATAGAGGCCACACCTCTTTAACTGGGACTGACACATAAAGACCACACCTCTTTTACTGGGACTGACACATAGAGGCCACACCTCTTTTACTGAGACTGACACATAAAGACCACACCTCTTTTACTGGGACTGACACATAGAGGCCACACCTCTTTTACTGAGACTGACACATAAAGACCACACCTCTTTTACTGAGACTGACACATAGAGACCACACCTCTTTTACTGGGACTGACACATAGAGGCCACACCTCTTTAACTGGGACTGACACATAGAGGCCACACCTCTTTAACTGAGACTGACACATAGAGGGCACACCTCTTTAACTGGGACTGACACATAGAGGCCACACCTCTTTTACTGAGACTGACAATTAGAGGCCACACCTCTTTTACTGAGACTGACACATATAGACCACGCCTCCTTGACACAGAGACTGACTAACGCTACAGTAACAAAACATTCTAAGTATCAAAATACTCCCATAACAAAGCGTTCTCAAAGGTTCTTGAGGGTTCTCGATCAGGAGGCTTCACTTGAGACCACTAGGGGTTCCACCAGGTGTCCCCCCTGAACCACCACTGTTAGTCAGCTCCCATCATTCCACACTATTAACTGTTAAAATCAGAGACAGAGACAGAGAGACAGAGAGAGAGTCGGGCAGCCATGTTTTATGTCACCATGTTCGTCTTGCAGGAGCTGACAGCGGTCTTGCTGTAAATTAGACAATAATCAAGCTTGGACCTCATCACCAGCACCTGTATACTCTCTGTGTGTGTGTGTGTGTGTGTGTGTGTGTGTGTGTGTGTGTGTGTCTCGTGGTGGGTGTGTTAGAGGGACTGTCAAGATACCAAGCTCAAGTGGCCTTGAGTGTGTGAGAGAGCGTTTCTGAATTATCTCCAAGACAATAAATCATACACACCGAGCCACCATTTGCCGCGTCGAACACTCTCCTCCACTTTACTCCTTTTCGTCCCTCATTCTTTAATCCGTCTCTTTTTCTCGCTCTGTTGTCTTTCCCTCTGCTACGCCGACCTTGTTTTGAATTTCCTCCACCCAGTCGTCAGAGGATCAGTAAAATTACTTTCCTTTCATTTGTTATTCGGGGTGATTTTTTTTTTTCCCGTACGCATGATGAATATAAATCAAACTCAGATTGAAGCAGATGCCTCTTCTATTACTCCGAAATATAAATGGATAAATTGCATGCAGGAAAAGCGACTCGTCTGTTTCCGCCCGGATTACTCATACAATCAGGATTTCCAAGAATAAACCTGTTTGTATGGAAGATTTTTTTTTAGGTATAAATTTTTAATGGACAAAAAAAAATTAAATCTGTTTATTTTTTGGTGCACATATACAACATGATTAATAGAAGTGACTCATTTATTGACATATTAATAGTTTTTTTTTTTTCTAGTTATTAATTTGTGCCTTTCTGGTGTGTTCTGTCTCATTCCATTGTTCTGAAATCTGACAGCGATGATTAATCCTAATACCACAATAAAATGCAGAAATTAGCCTTTATTTTGTTAAATTATGGCTTTAGTTATGTTTTGCCAAGAATTGAAGTTACTGTTATCACTCGAAAGTTTATAATTTTTCAATAACAGCACATCCTAAAGTGTTTTATTTGTCTTATTAGCTCTTTATGGCTGCTTGTAATGTTGTGAAAGGTTCACAACACAAGTTTGTTTCTGTTAACACTTATGCATTTCTGTGTTTTGCATGTGACTGTTTCATATCCCTGGTGGGTTTCATCTGAGTTCTTCAGTTTTCTCCCAGAGTACAAAAACATGCAGATTAGACTAAATGGCATTTCCAAATTGCCTTTAGTGTATCAATGTGCGTTTTGACCAGAGCTCCTACTATGGTCGTACAAGTAAGAACAAATACAGTGGTCACCACTGGCCTCCAGGGTCTCTGGTTTAACTACAAAGCCTAGATGTATGGATAGAAGTGTGTGTAGAAGTTTAACTTCTTCTTCTTTGTCTTTCGGCTGTTCCCTTTTAGGGGACGCCACAGCGAATCATCTGCCTCCATCTAACCCTATCCTCTGCATCCTCTTCTCTCACACCAACTAACTTCATGTCCTCTCTCACTGCATCCATAAATCTCCTCTTTGGTCTTCCTCTAGACCTCCTGCCTGGCAGTTCCAACCTCAGCATCTTTTTACCGATATATGTAGAAGTTTAACTGGTAACAGTTTTTTTGGGGGGGATTGGAACTGTGGTCTAATTGGTGTCACTGGCTTTTACAAGGTGGGAAGTGTTGTGTAACTGATAACATTGTTTTTATTTTATAGCGGTAACTTTCTTTATAAGGGGTTGGGAACTGGTTGGGAACTGTGGTCTAATTGGTGACAAGCTTTATATGGGTTAGGGATTGTGGTCTAAATGGTAGCGTTTGCTTTTGTGGGGTTGGAACTGTGGTCTAAATAATAGCATTTGCATTTGGGAGGTGAAAAATGTGGTGCAGTAGCTTTGGCCTTTGGGGTGGGAAATCCTGTCCATTCTGTCCTATTGGTAAGTTTGGCTTTCAGGGTTAGGGTGGGTCATGTTGTATAATCAGTAACATCTGCTTTTTGTGGTGTGGGGGGAAATCTGCTATTGATGTCTCTCTCTACCTTTATAAAAACTCGGTTTATTTCTGTATACTAATGCACTTGACCCGAGTGCTTGGACACCATCAAAGTAGAAAGTTGTCTCCGCACACCAGAGCCATGATCAAACTGCCTGCTTCACGTCTGAAATGCTGGCCTCCCAGGAACTCCTTTAATGACCCAAACATGTGGAAATGTCTTGGAGCGAGGTCAGGACTGTACGAGAGACGTGGCAAGAACTCCCAGCCGAGTCCGAGTGGTGTTGGTGAATGATTGTCTGTACAGTTCACACAGACGGACGTGTCTCTTCCACAAGTTGGCCATGAGTTATCGATTGATTTTCAAGGATGAAGCGTTCCACTCTCTGATTGTTCACAGGAACGACTGCAGTTGGCTCCGAGCTAAGAGTCTCATAGCTCACTGTCTTCTGTAACTGTCAATTGTTTTTTTTTTACCTTGCATAGACCAGTGCACTCCTAATGTAGGTCCCAAGGTCAGGGAGGTTTGCATCAGGTAGCATCTTAGGCAAATAAACATTTAGAACTGTATTTCTATAGATCTTTTGTATACTAGAATGTGCATACTAAAGGTTCTATATGATTTCCATTATTTTTTTCTAAATAGAATTTGTATAGAATTAGTGGTTTGGAAAATCTAAAGTATGTTTGTTTTGTTGCAGGAACGTGACGTGACAGGCGAGTAAAAATAGCAAGCAAATTATCCAAAGAGCTTTCCAGACTCATCTTTCAGTTTGATAAACACAGTCATCCTTCCTGTTACACCGTCGAGTGACGTCATTCCTTTAACCTGCATCCTGACCAACTTGCCGCATCAATACTCGACCTCTGGCACTGTGAATGTGCCGGCTAGCCAGAATTTATCTTAACAAATCCACCTAAACCTGAATTAGAGCTAAATGGCTTAGTAGTGATTCGCTAATTCTAGATTAGCAAAGAGCTTTTAAGGTTGATGAGATCCTTACACACACAATTAGTCAATGTTCTTCACTTCATTTCTTTTATTCCCCCTTGTCCATCTTCTCTCTCTCTCTCTCTCTCAAACACACACACAAATCTTAAGAGCCAATTACCTCTGTCATTGTATACAGATGTGGTTTCCCCTTAATCTTTCTCTCGTCTATCGGCCTAAAGAGGCTCGCCGTTCCCTTTGGACTGAAGGAGAGAGCTTGAGAGGAGTGAGAGGCTCTCGAGACGTTTCCATGACCTGATGAGAGACGCAGGGCCATTACATGCAGCTCTTGGTGTAATGAGCGCCTACATCCTTGCAACAAGAGGGTCATTAGCAGGGTGCTTTAAAGAAGCCTTTCTTGTTGGTTCCCCTCTGTTGTTCCTGATGACATACACTCACACACACACAAATGTCCACACGCTTTCCTGTTTCACATGACATAGCATTAATACACTAAGTTAGTAAAGCAGATTCATCACAGACCTCCAAGGAAAATAATTTCTCAATGTTATAGTGATAGTTTAAACATGTAGTCCTAGTAGTCAAGTTTAGACTTTTAATGCATTATACTGTATTAGGCATGCATGTGTATATGAGATCATTATGACACAGGATTAGTAATAATAAAGCAACACATGAACACACACATACACACACAACACACTTATGCACACCCACGGGATGTGTTTGCTCAGGTGGGAGATATGCATCAAGCTGCACCTGTTCCCCATGTGGCCCCTGGCACCCCATCAGAGTGTTTTGTGCGTGCCATGTGTGTGTGTGTGAGAGAGAGAGGGAGATAGATCTAACACGGCCAGCAGGGCCGCTACGCTCTAATAACTCTCTCACCTTTGTCACACACACTCTGTGAGGACCCTCATCCATCTCCACACATCTTAGACGTCGACACACATCTGCCGAGACACGCCTTTCCAGAGGACGAAGTTTATTAAAAGCATCACTGCATGACACACACAAACCTGAACTAACACAGATCTCCGAATGCATATTAATACAGGTTTGGCCCCGGCACTGGAGACTCCTTTCATAGCTGTTACCATAGAAACGTCGACGTATTAGAACAAGCATGTTTATACAGTATAAACTCGCTGGTACAGAAAACTAATCCACATCTCCTGACCGAAGGAACTTGGGAATTCAGCAGGGTTATGATATGAATTTGATATCTCGGTAGACTTTGGGAATGAAGGATGAAACAATTTTCATTTCGTTCTCTTTCTCAGTTCGTCAAACTGACATAAATTACCCAACACGTAGGAGCTGTGCTTTAAATTGCTGTACATCACGGCACTGTGCTTGTTTTTCTCTTCTCTCCTGCTTGTTAGTCATGAAGGAGGGTGGAGTTTGGCTGCAGATAACAGGCTGTCGTCTGTCATTTCCAAAAACCCGTCTCGGAACGTCTCCTCGTTCCTCCTCGACATGAAACAAAACCAACACAAAAGGAGGAGACTTCCGCTAGCTTAAGCAGAGGAGCTAATTTGCTATGTCCTTTCATGTCAACTCGAGAGCAAGCTCTCTCGGAGATGAAGGCTCTGTAATATTAAGCGTGTCGGTTTAGAGCGATCGCACAGATAATATCTCGAGCAAATAATCAGACAAAGCAACGGGCAATCACGGCCCGGTCAATCATATTCCACCCCGGCCAGCTAAAAGCGCTGGCAGACAGCCAGTTTTTTTTCTTTCTTTTTTTTTCTTTTATGGTGATTAAATAACGATGAGCCGTTTCTAGGTGGAAGAGGTCGAGCATAGAGCAAGGCGCCTGTGTTAAGCTAATAAAGTCTAAAGCCTGTGTTCGATAGTTAGCATTTGCGCTGGATTTAAATCTGACATCCAGTGCTTGCGGACATTTTAATTAAAAGCTTGACGTGGTAATTAATTTAGGAAAAATGGCTGATATAGACGGACTTAAAAGAATGTTAGAAAGCAAAACTGGCCTCGCAGCTGCACTTTTAATAAAACCGCAGTAATAAAGATTAAAAAAAAATACAGAATACAAATACAGAATACATTCTCTAAATCTTTGGGAGTATTATATTGTTTTGTAACCCTTGAATTTTATAGTAACTTTTAAGACTTGATCCAGGGTAACCATAGCAACGGTTAATTAATGTAGTGTTTCCTCATTGAATGTAAACATCCTTGTAGTAATAAAGAATTGTGATTAAACAGCAAAGTTAGTAGAACTTGTATAAATATTTTGCTACATGTTATACAGTATACAGTATATTTCGGTTTCAACATGACTGCGCACCAGAGCAAGACCCATGAAGACATGGATGAGGGAATTTGGTGTGGAAGAACTCGACTAGCCTTATATTCTATTATATTATTCTATATGATCCTTCTGTATTTGTTCCTGCTTTATTACTTCCTTTCCCAGCATGCACTTTACCCATCTCATAGTCCTGAGTCTGAACGGCATTCACCTGAAACTTATCCAGTCTCATCAGTTTGTTCATGTTTTTAGATTTAGTTTTGTATTTGTCGGAACGTCTGTTGTTGTTCTATCAACTCTTTGAAATCAAAAAGCCTATCTTAAATACTTTTCTATGACTGAGAACGTTAAGGCCTTGTTCACAAGGGCCTTAAATTTTGGCATAATTTGCTCTGAACGTCCTAGACGTTTATGTTGCGTTTTGTAGTGGTGCTCGATTGACTTCTACTGTACACTGCCGTTCGTTTGGCTCTGTCTAACGCCAGCCTGCAGCCCAAATTGTAGTTTGTGTGTTAACCTGTGGGGGCAGTGTGTCGGGAACTGGATATAAAAGCCCTTGTCGTTTTATTTGAGGTGTCTCCTTTTGATATGGACCATTTTGCTACTGTATATTAGACATTATTTTTCTTGTTTTAAAAATTCTCGGAATACGGCGACGTAGGAAAAGAAAAAAATCGCAGCCACTATTGGGTTCACCCTCTAACTGCACAACGTCGGATTAAATGTAGCTTTTTTGTGGTTTATGAAGAAATGCGAACATTTCCGCGCAAGTTTATTTTTCACAAATTTTATTCTGCTTTTTTTGCATTTTCCTATGATTAGCATGTAAGATCATGGGATAAATACGGTCCTTTGAAGCGTGAAATGAACGCAGAGAAAACGCACTAGAAGCGTTTTCCTTGTGTTCGTTGGGATTTGAACGCCAAGAAATAGCAGTATAAACGCGCAGCTGGACAAACCCACGGTACCAAAGTCCGTGTGACCACTCTAATTGACTCCTATGTGTAGAAAACGTTGTTTTGATCGACGCTTGATCGACGCTTACTGGACGCTACGAACGTCAGAAAAGCGCTCGATTTTAACGCCCGTGTGAACAAGGCCTAATTTAGAGAACATTTTTTTCTAAACAAAATTCATCAGTGTTTCTCAAAATTTTGCAAACCTCACACTTTAACATGTTACTATATAATTTTGGAAAGGAAAAAGCAGTGATTTGATATTTGATGATACCAATGAATCGTAGGATACAATAAGTTTGGATCATTTAAATATGATTATTATATAAAATGATCCAAGTTATTATTCTCCAATTAACATTGGATAAGTATGGTTTAAAATCTCAAGTTAACCTACCTTTAGTTTGAGACCATTGATGTAGAATATATACTGTATTTATTTATTTATTTATTTTAAATAGTAACGTTACGAGTAAATCACCCTGCTAGCTAAATTATTAACCCAATTTACTGTATTTTTTACGCAGCAGTTATATGTTCTTCTTCTCATAATTTTGCCTTTAAAGTCCGTTTAGTATTTGTTATACAATTCCACATCAGCCAATCAGCATCGAGTGTTCAGCACTCCTGTTTTAAGCTGAGAAATAAAACATCAATCAGAGTTGATTGTGCTGTCCTATTTCACACTTTTTATGCTGATCTGATTTCCTCTGACATTGTAAATAACGCTTGTCAATTCCGATTTGACTTTTAGCTGGAATTTGAACCAACCTCTGATATCCCGATTTCTCCTGGAGTGCCTGCTTTTCCTCTGCCCGCGTTACTCCGGAGACCACGAGACCAAAAAAAAAAAAAAAAAAAGGCTGCCAAGAACATTTGACCTTGGCAGCGCAGCAGGCGCTGGGCAAACACACTCGGCTTTCGCAGCTCGACTTGGCATCGTTCCACGCTGCCCTCGGCTGCCATGACTGTGCGCTGCTTGCCATTGATTGTGGGCAACTGGGCAGAAATTTATCATGCCATGGCATGGCATGGCACTGATGCCAGGATAGCTCCAAGCAAGCGGCACTTATTGTCAGTGCATGTACATGCATAATTAATTAAAGCTTATATTAACCACATGATATCATCAGACAAATAATTGAATCTATGAATGATTGAACTAAGCGTCTTGTTAATATTTTCTGACACTTGTATTAATCTTGCTGTCAATTTTTTTAACGTGTACTTCTTTGCCTGTTTTTTTTGTACACTTTTTTTTTTCACCCCAGAAGTTTATTTAAAACCAGCACGACTCCTTTATGCCACGTCGTCTTCCTGCCGCTCACCATGCAAACATGATTACTGCACTCTTACCAATTAGCGTCAGATCATCAAAACTCGAACAACAACTGTAATTAAAGGAATCAGAGTGAGTGCGGCCTCCCCTGGCGATTTTACATTAGTTACATTCGGGAGGGAAATTAGGCAAACAAATGGATTTTGCAGTATTTACACAAGGCAATCATTTTTCAATTTACTTCCATTTTTTCTGTTTTAATTAAGGGAACAATCGTGATGAATAGGGATACCCCAGGCCCACTTTCATTTTTATTCCCTTTTTTTTTTTTTTTGGACATAGACATACTAGAAATAAAGCTTAGACTGATATCCAAAAACATATCTTATTTTATCTTATATCACTTATTCCTCACACTGTACTATATATCAGTAGACTCTGAATCAAATCTATCCCATGAAAATAAAAAGGAACGCAACATCCATCCACAATCAATGTGATCTGTAAACCGGCTCTTACAGAGAATTTTTTTTTTTTTTTTTTCAACACGAGCTTGGACTAATGCTAGCTTTTTTTTTTGTGTGTGTTCCTTAGTGTGTTTTACATTTCATCGCCACCGCTACTGCGTTTGCAGATGTCTGTTAGTTTACTGTCTTTCTGTTGGTGGGTTCTAGCTGAGCACCACAGGAATGAGATAAAAAAAAAAAAAAAAAAAAAGAGATATTGGTGATGTGTTCTATGACCACCCACATCAAGTCTCTCCAACACCAACATTGTGCTAAAGTGTAAAGCTACAGTAGGTTTAGCTACATAATTAATTTGAAATACATATAAATAAATAAATGAATAAATAAATAAATAAGCAATATATAAATATGAATCCACTTTGATGTTGGTAATTTTTTTTGTTATTTTCTTAAGTTTTATTAACATGACAATGAAAAATGACAATAAAAATAGCATTTTATTGTACAGTGAAAGACTTAATCACCATCTTAATATACCTTTTATACCAGCATAAATACTGTACCTTCTGCCATCTTGGAATTGTGGAAACCACATGACAATATAATTTTTGGCATTATTTCTTATTCACAATTCAATAAAAAAAACACATTTTTTAAATTGATCCATTTACAGATCATTTGTATGTAATAAAAAACAATTTTAAGTTAGATTTATTTGTCTAACTATTGTCCTGAGTCTTAGACCATACACACAATTCGTGTTTGTGTCAATCAAGAAGAAAACACATTTTTTTGTTTAATATGTCTCTACAGTTACTTTAATTTTGAATCCAGCTCACAACATAGTGATGCGATACAGATGCGATACGTATGGTTTAGAATCTCAAATGAACCAAGTGGCCAGTTCACGTGTGCTCTTTCACACTCTGGAATGTGTCTGTTTCATTTGGGAAGAAGAAACCCTCCATAGATGTGATAAACTGGTGATTCAGTACATTCAGGTCGTCAGCTGACTTCATTTTATTGCCACATAACGTTGTTGAGTCTCGACCTGAGTAACTGATCAACCCCAGATCATAACACTGTCTCCAGAGGCTTGTACAGTGGACACTATGCATGATGGGAGCATCGCTTCATGTCCTTCCCTTCTCACCCTGACACGCCCATCACTCTGGAATAGACTCAGTCCAGCACCACCATGTTGCCACTATTGGTCTCTTGAGCAAACCCCTTAACCCTCAGCTGATCGAATGTATTATGAGATTTAAAAAAATTATAAATTGCTCTGTATAAGGACACCTGCCAAAAGGCAAAAAAGGGAAATATTGGAGTGTTTTTTTTGTTTTTGTTTTTGCCACGGCAGTCAGCCAAAACATGGTATTGGTGCCAAAACGTGTCTCACCTAGGTGAAGAAGTGAATTTTCGGATCATATAACACCATTAACAATTATAATACTTAATACTTCTTATCTCTCGATTCATGTGTCATTTTTTTTTTTTTTTGGGAAATATACATACACATTTATGTGGTTATGGGTTTTAACAGATAAAAAGAAACACATTTGTTAAATACAATGTCATGCCCTTTTATGTTTAAATGTCTGTAACTTTTTTTGACTTCATATCTTTCAATGATCTTAATTCTGACTCAGATGAAACTTGCCCAATTTAGATTTCACATGAAAAGACAAAAACCTGAAAAAGTGTATTATCCTAAAACTCAAAATTATGATATTGCAACATGAATTCGACTTGGTTACGGACACTACAGATTTTTTGGGGGTTAAAAAAAACGCCTTTAGGGACGCGACATCGGTCACTTTCATGCTGCATAAACTTCAAAAGCAGCATCTTTGGGTGCACACATTTAAGTTTTTTTTTTTTTATGTTATATGTATAACATTATTATTATTTTTTTTATAAAATCAGCAGCAATACTGTGTTTTGGCCGAGTGTATACAGGGATCACAGTAATTTTGTATTTTGTAAATGTAGAAGCGCTCGTGGAAAGCTCAAACAAACAACCAAACAAATAATAAATAAATAAATAAATAAATAAAAATCTAGGTTTTGTATACTGTACCTAAGACAGGGACTATTAATGCCATTCCTGGAGCTCCAGCACAATTCACCAACACCTAAACACACCCACTTAACCTGCTGATTAACAGCGTAGTTGGATCAGCTGCGTTTGAGCAGAAGAATCACTAACGTGGACTGGACTCTGGCCCTCCTGGACTGGAGCTGATGATCCCTGACCTGAGAGAAAATATAAAGGACCAGAAGGCATGTAAGATGACGAGGGTGTTTTAAAAGCATGTCCCGTGTATCAGCAGGAGGCCGCGGTGGAGTGTATCAGCTCGTCTGTGTATTTTAAGCAGAGATCGTGTGTGCGGAGGTCAGCGCAGGTCAAGCGTGGGTGCGATCATGTTCCCGGGAGCAAAAGCACGACTTTTATTCCACACCAGGAGAGCTCACTTATCCAACCCACATAGTCTATGATAATGTAGATACACACACACACACACACACACACACACACACAAAATGAAAAAATGCAACGGTGTCCATTTGCAAACACATCCTGAGCACCAAAGCATCACAAGAACACAAAGCATAAGAGATGCAGCATGAATTGTGTGTGTGTGTGTGTGTGTGTGTGTTTGTGTGTGTGTGTTTGTGTATGTGAAAGCATAAGCAAGAGAGAGATAGAAAAGATCCCAGCCTAACAAATCTAAATTGCATTAAGTGTCTCTTTCTATATGCATGAGTGGGAGTGTATCAAGAGAGAGAAAGAGAGTGTGTGTGTGTGTGTGTGTGTGAGAGAGAGAAAGAGCAATATCATGTGTTTGTGGGTAAAATCATTTCAGACAGTCGGAGAACGTAAGGCTCATCTTTAGGCTGCGTGATCGGGCCAGATCAAACTTCATCACATCACACGCCGAACTCAGCTTTTCCCCTAAGCTTAATTTAAAACGCTCAAATCCGGTCTCAAAGGCGGCGATGCCATCTCTCTCTGTCATCCTCAATCTCTCCTTGCTCTCCTTCTCAATCCACACACACACACACACACACACACACACACACACACACACACAGTCTCATGTGCTGATGTATTTTTATTCTCAAACAGCACTTCCAGAGACTTGGCGAAGAAGATCTCAGCGGTTCTTTACTGATATTACAGCATGCCTTTCTTCTCAGGACAACAAAAAGAAAGAAAGAAACATTATATAGTGTAGTAAACAAAATACGTTATAAAATCCGTAAAAAAACAGAAACACTAAACGAGCGCTAGCTGCTTCATTACATTGTTCGCTACGTTAGAGCAGAGACTAGTTCTGTCTTTGATCTCATCTAATTACAGCATTCCATCATTATATCACTTTAATATACTAGAAATGATTGATACGAGGGGTGTTCGAGGTAAAGCGAGATTTTTGATTGTGCACAATAACAAAATTACTTACAGTGGAGCCTTGGATTACGAGCATAATTCATTCCGGAAGCAGGCTCGTATTTCAAAATACTCATAAACCAAATCAAATTTTTCCGTAAGAATTAATGGAAACTTAAATTATTTGTACCACAGTACAAAAAAATAAATACATAAAAATAATTAACACAAAAAATAAAGTAAAAATAAAACAAATTAACCTGCACTTTACCTAAAAAGTAAAAATTTACCCACAATTCCGCAAGAGAGAGAAAGAGAGTTGTGATCACGCGACGCTCTGCGTCAAAACAAGAAGCGCACACATGTTACATGATACTCGGTACTCGTAAACCAAGGCTTGTTCGTTTTCCAAGTAAAAATTTTGGAAAAAATCTTTGCTCGTCTTGCGGAATATTCACAAATCTTGTTACTCGCAATCCGAGGTTCCACTGTACTAGATTTAAAACTCCTGTATTTCTCTATATATTTTTCTGCTATGCTAATGCACTTATTCTTGTGTTTCACTAGTGCTTGGACATCATCAATGTAAAATGTTTTTTCATGTGATTCACGTCTGAGACCCCGGCCTCCCAGGAACTCCTACTGTATAACTTCATTTCCAACCATGTGGAAATTAATTGGAACGAGGTCAGATGAATGATTGTGTGTACAGTTCAAACAGTCAGATGCGTCACTTCCGCAACAAATTATTTACTGATTCTCGAGGATCAGGCGTTCCAATCACTGAATGTTCACGGAAAGTACTGCAGTGAGCTCCGAGCCACCTCAGCTGGGATCGTCATTCACAGGTGAACGGCCTTCTTTAAAATGTTCGCACCGTTCATCAAATGTGTTACGGCATTTAAGAGTCCCATCACCGCAATTACACAGTTAAAGAAATGAGACACCCTATTAGCTTGAGTTTAGTATATTAGATGCAACGCCCCACGCACCCCCCATACCCCCCCACCGCCAAAGCGTCTAATGATACAATTTAAAACTCAGTTGTTTATGTAAGATCTTCAGCAGCGACCTCATTTCCCCTCTAATCTGTTCCAACCACTCAGCATTCAGCATCAACAGTATACTAATCACTGGCCTGATCATCTGTTCATCACCTGTTTCTCACTGGGTCATGTCTTAAGTTAGATGTTTTCTTGATTCTCAAATGATTTATAGGTCATGTGTGGCTTAACAAACAAAAAAACATCCTCCTGAAACTGCTCAGGTACTGAAAATAAGAGACAAAAATGTTCTTCAAAAAACCTTGAGAATGATTCCTAGAAACTCACTCACTCACTCATCTTCTATACCGCTTTATTCTGTATTCAGGGTCACGTGGGGCCTGGAGCCTATCCCAGGAGACCTAGGGCACGAGGTGGGGTACACCCTGGACAGGCTGCCAATCCATCACAGTGCACACACACTTACACACTCATTCATACAGTACAGGCAATCTGACGACTCCAAATAGCCTAACCTGTAAGTCTTTGGACTGTGGGAGGAAACCAGAGTACCTGGAGGAAACCCATTAAGCATGAGAAGAACATACAAACTCCATGCATACAACTCCAAGAGACGGGAATCAAGCCACCCTGGAGGTGAAAGGCGACAGTGATAAACACTACACCACCTTCCTCAAGACTACATAAAAAATTGCACATATACAGGTAGCAAAATATGATAAAACCTTTTGCACAATACTATGTAAACTGTAGATCCAGTTAAAACATGCTAAGGATGTTAGCTATTAGCTGTGTTAGACAAAAAAAAACCTAGTAACATCAGGAAATCAACGGTAATCAAGATAAATGAAGTGTTCTGAGTGAGATCTGCATTCTTGTATTAGAATTATATACAGCATAAAATGAGGGGGAGAGAGAGAATAAGAGAGGAAGAAAAAAAACACTTGAGATGAGCACTAGAGGCAGATCAGTAACCTTTTGCTGTTTTTCGAGGTTTCGAGAGGAGGTGGTTGAGTGAAAAGAGGACGCAGGTGCACGCTGTGTGCTGGCTAACGAGCCACTTAATCAATTAGTGAAATGTCAGGACAACGAAAGATGGCTTGATAACATATTTTGTATAATGAGAAGAAAGTGGCGATATTGCAATCCGTGATTATTACAGCAAGGAGTTTATTAGCACTTTAATATTTTTTTTTTTTTTTAGTTGTCACATCGTCTCATTGCTCCTATGCAAGAATAAAAAGCAAACCATTTGGGATCAAATACATTTGGTGTAAAGAGGATATTTTAAACCAAATTAATTTTAAAATTCATGTCTGAGTGACAAAAGTTATTTAGTGAAAAAACGAAAAGCGGCATATGAGTCTAATCCATTCTGGAGGCGAGTTCTTAAGGCGAAAGTTCATACTGTGAAACATATTTTGCCGTAGGAAATAATGTAAATCTGTTTCATAATCCTTTTCAGCCAACCAAATATTTTACCAATTTTCAACACTAGAAAACAATTATTTTGCATATGAAAAAAACATCAAAACATTTTAAAAAGATGTGAAAATAAATAGACATTAAACCTCATCTTTATCTCCACCGCTTTATTCTGTATACAGGGTCACACGGGGCCTGAAGCCCATCCCAGGAGACTTAGGGCATGGGTGCCAATCCATGGCAGGGCACAAACACATACACTACAGTACACACACTCACACTCTGGGCAATTTAGGTACACATACTGTACAGTATTAGCTTAATCTGCATGTCTTTGGACTGTCGGAGGAAACGCAGCAAGCACAGAGAGAACATGCAAACTCCATGCAAACAGAGGCGGGACTCGAACCCAGACCATGAGGGCACAAAGCGACAGTGCTAACCACTAAGCCGCTGTGCCGCCATAGACCATTTGCACATGCTACTGCCCTTGAAACTTACTTCGCTTGGCTTTTCACTGACGCAAACAAGTTTTGAAAGGCTTCCGGACGTAGGTGCAGCTCTGCCGGCGTTCTGTTCCACTCGGTTCATTCACCCGATTGCTGCAAATGTCTCACATGTCCAGGCAAATTTCTTGCAAAAGTTGAAAATTCCTAAGGCAGGACGTTCGTATGCTGAAGTACCAATGTACTTACTGTACGCTTGCACATCGATACACTTTGATTTCTGTGTTAAAATGAAGGACATAATGAGGACCTAAACATGGCATGCACTACATATTACAGAAATACAGCTCATAAAAAATTGCTGTAAATACTGTATAAAAACAAACTAATAAAAGTACAGACACTCTTTACAGATTCTCACATTTTAAGCTCACGTTAGTGATTAACACTTAAAACTTGACTATTAACAGTTTTGGTGACATTCTGTATTTCTTTACACATAAAGCATGAGGTCGAGCGTTGTATTTGAACTGCAGATTGAGACGTCCATAAGCTTTGACATAATGAAGAACCAGATCTGTTGTGTAAATGCATGCGTGTGTGTGTGTGTGTGGTTATACAGTACGTTTGCTGTACATAGCATGGGCCTTGAGGCATACTGTATATCAGTGTTTACGCTTGACACATTTTTCAAAAGCTGTAAAACAGACAAAATTCCCCTGTGTGTATGACTCATTCCCTTGACTTTTTATTAACCAAACAGTGATCTCATGGAGTAATTAAACACACACACACACACACACATACACGTGCATGCACGCATCCATGCACACATGTACACACGCAGAATCATTCGTCGCATTCGAGTCATACAGTACAGGATAGGTCACAGTGTGGACTAAACTCTTCTGTCCTTGGCACATCCTGGCACTGGTGGTCATGTTTACAGAAAATTCATACCATGTATTAATTTAGCGAGGTGATGAAGCAACACTCGCTCTCTCCTTCTGTGTCTCTGTGGTACAGTGAAATCACCATGGCGACCGCTTTTTTGTCAGTTTATGTCTGCTTACAAATGAGTGTGTGTCAGTGTGTGGGTAAATAGTACTCAGGAAGGACGACACTAAAAAAACACCATAGATAGATAGATAGATAGATAGATAGATAGATAGATAGATGGACTGAGCACAATACCCTGCAATACTGTAACACTAATGCAGTAAAACTGTAATATTGTACTCTAACATAGAGTTACACAGAAACACAAGTATATATATATATATATATATATATATATATATAAGTATATAAGTATATTTTATGTGCAGTAATATTGTAGAACTGTACTTTACTAATATGACATAAAAAATGTATGCTGTAACATTGTATTATATTAAATTGTATACTTTGTTTCTGTATTAGTGTACAGTAATACCGAGTTATTATGTTAACTCTGTGTTGTTGTAACATTGTAGCACTATTATTCTACGCTGTAACAGTGCATTATTGTAACATTGTATTTATGTACTGTACACTGTAATGCTGTAATATTTGAATACTATTATTATATTCTGCAACAATGTAACACGGCTTTATTGTACACTATACTTCCATAAAATGGTAACACTGTATTACTCAAAAAGTTAGAACTTTTTATTACTCTAACACTGTATTATTGCATACTGTAACACTTGTCGTACAACCCGAATTTCTGAAAAGTTAGAAACTTTTTTTAAATTTAAATAAAATGCAAAAATAAAAGACTTTCAAATCACATGGGCCAGTATTTCACCCCCAATAGAACGTAGAGAACAAAACAAATGTTTAAACTGAGAAATTTTATATTTTTATTCACTAAATGAGCTTATTTTAAAAATTGGGTTAAAAAAGTTTCAGCCAAGTTTATTGACATCAGGTCTGTAACATGATTAGCTGAAAAAAGGATGTATTAGAGAGGCAGAATCTCGCCGAAGTAAAGATAGGCAGAGGCTCTCCAATCTGTGCGTAAAAAGATCAACACTTCTCAACATCAAATTGCAAAGGCTTTGCAAATCTCTTCATCTACAGTGCAAGACATTATCAAAAGATTTAGAGAAACTGGAGAAATCTCCAAAAGACCTTTGTTGGATGTTGGTGGTCTTTGGGCCCTCAGATGGCACTGCATCACTCATCGTTATGATTGCGTCATTGACGTTACTAAATGGGCCCAGGAATATGTCCAGAAACACAATCCGCTGTGCCATCTGCAGATGGCAATTAAAGGTCTATCATGCATAAAAAAAGGCCATATGTAAACATGGTCAAGAAGCACCGTCGTGTACTGTGGGCCGAGGCTCATTTCAAATGGGACTGTTTCAAAGTGTTTCATGGTAAGAACCCACCAAGTATTGCCCTTGATACCATGACGTTCTAATACCACTAGTAACATTTTAACTCTAAGTATTTAGCAATCGTCTATAACTTTATACATTAACATTTAATCAATGTAGGCTTTAGGTTCCCCTTATGCCACCAGAGCAGTTCTGGCCCTTTGGAGCATGGCTCCACAGGGCATCTGGGGTGTGGTGTGGTGCCTGGCACCAGGATGTCCTTTGGGCGCTGTGATTTACCGCAGTGGGGCCTCCATGAAAAGGTTTTCTTGTCTGGTGCATCCCATGGGTGCTCAATCAGATTGGTTTCTGGTGAGTTTGGAGGCTGGGTTGGTGCACTTGGGCTCTTTGCCCACCGGTCACTATGGACAGTGGACTGTGGAACACTGGGTTTTCTGGTGCCTTTCTTTCGTGGCCAGAAATGACTTTTTTGTAGGATCGGACTGAATGGAATAAACTTTGGTCCATGCAGGCATAAGATACTGTAAGCCTCAGAAATCGCTTACTCGTTCCTGTTTTGTTAAAAATGCTACCCTGTATGTGCATTGGTCTCAGCTTTTATTTCATTACAGGTGCAGAAATGTCTGTGTTGAAAAAAAAAATCCACATGTATCAAATATAAATATATTATTTTATATAATGTACTATGTTACGCCATCCACATAAATTAGTTATTTAAAAACAAAAAATATATATATATATATATGTTAGTAATGAGAGGCTCTGGGGTTCGATCTTGGGCTCTGCTTATTGTGTGTTCTTTTTCCTTCAAATTTTTCCTTCTGATGTAAGTGTTTATATATATATATATATATATACAAACACGCACAGAAAAACACTCATTCCTCAAGTGTGTTTTTAGAATAACTCAGCAGTCAAAGACAAGCAACTATCGCCGACCTTTCATCAAATCCACCAACTTCAGAACAAACCGAAGTTGAGAAAAAAGAAATAAATATCACTGTGTGTGTTTTTTTTTTTTTTTTTTTTCTTTGGAAGAGCTGCTGCCTCTTCAGATCGATGCCATCAGCCAACAGAAGAGCTCCTGGAGGAGATATGAAGAGGGCCCGTATCTCTTTTCTCCTTTTCTCAGAAGTTCAGCCACTTCAGCCTTTTGGTCCCGGAGCCTACGCATCTCTTGCTGCTGGCAGCAAAGAATAATCAATCAATCACTAGCTGATGGGAAAACACACACACACACACACACACACACACACACACACACACACACACACAAAGAAAGCTTTCTCTTTCTCATCTCTTACATATTTGTGCCACTTTGTAGCTAAGAAATTAGAATCCAAATTCCCGCCAACTTATTTAATAGCAATAATATTACAAGTGTGTTTCCAATTCCTCCATCATCACCGCCTTCTCCAGCTCATCACCGTGTCTGCTGTCTAATCGATAGCTTATAAAACACTGAGGCCTGTTTATTAAATTCTAAATTTAACAGGATTTAACATCCTTCTCGACTTCCCCATCCCCTTCTCGGGGCCTCTGGTAGGAACAGCTATCACTGCCTGAAATGCATTTCCAATATTTTATTGATTTTCATTAGTACAGCTTGTTAAACTGTACCTCACAGACCCCCAAGAATCGAAAAAGCATCAGAAAAGATCAAACCATGTCCAGGGGGTTGTGGTTCGTGATCCGGCCTGATTCTTTTCTAAATGTTTATAAATAAACTAGAAGCAAAATAGAATTAAAGGAAAAGATAGCACTGAAGCTAGCTGTGTAAAGCAGAGAGAGAGAGAGAGAGTGTGTGTGAGTGGCACAAGACACAAACACAACACAAACCCAGACACAAAGAGCAGGCTGATAGAGAGAGAGAGAATGGATCTTTAACCTCTCTAATGAGACTTGCTTTTGCTTTACACACACGCATTCAGACAAAATAAAATATGTTTTACACACACACACACACGTGGTCACAGTGTTATAGTAAACAGTACACGCGAGCTAGATGTTGATTATACAAGTTAAAGGCGCGCACTAAGACCGAGTAGGGGAGACGATTACCCACAATTCCACAGTGAGAGAAAAAGAGAGAAAAACGCATTGTGATCACGTGACGCTTGGCGTCAAAAAAAGAAGCGCATGCGTGATACACCATACTCGGTACTCGTAAACCAAGACTTGTTAGTTTTCAAAGTTAGAATCCTTGAATCTATATATATATATATAATTTCTGCTTGTAAATTGCAGTATGTTGAACTCCACATGACATAACTTTTTCTAAATAATCTGTGAGCTATTTAGAAAATTTGAAATTAGCAGGTTAGCAGCTAGCGCACTCTTACCCTACACTCTACTAAAACAGGGACAATGAAATAATTGTTCACTAATATCAGAAAAAAGACTGAATTCTTGTTTTAAAGTAATGTTTAACTAAAACCAATTTTTCCACTTATAAGTGAAAATAAAATAAAAAACTGCTAGCTAATTAGTAAGTTAGCAATATGCCACGAGTTTGGATGCCATTAGCAACAGCAGTGGGGAAAGTTTCATTTGCAAAATGTCTTCAAATGTATATTGAAACTGGATTTTATGTAGCGTAATTGTTTTGTAATTGGCATGCTAAATAGTTTTAAAGCTAGCTTATATGGTTAGTTAACCTGCTTTGTTACCAGAATAAAAGAATTTCAAGTGCATACATTTTTTTTTTATATTTTCAGAAAACCAACAGGCTTCATGTAAGCAATCAGCTAGTAAAAACAAGCAAATTTGCATGACAGGTATTATTATTATTATTATTATTATCTGTAAGCAAAAATGCCTTTAAATCCATTCGTCTAAAATAAATATACTCACTACTATTACTACTACACAAACTACTAACTGTTTTTTTTTTTCTTTCTATGTAACCGATACATACTTTCGCGTGAAGAGGTAAAATTAGTGATGCATGTGATACTGATACGGTTCCACTATAGGCTGAATGATTTCATCAAACACACCCCCTGTGGTCGTAATGAGCTAACCACAGGGCGCTGATGCTAATTACAAGCTACTTGACTCCGCTAATCAAACACACTCCAGTGCTAATGGACTGTGAGTCTCTAAGAGGACAACACACATGGAAAATCCCCGGGATTTAGGAACATCGGACTTGATCGAGTGTCTCGGCATCTGATAGAGCATTTTTCTCGCAAATGCTTTAAAATGACAGCCGAAGCGAACTATTGAACCAAAGGCTTTTATTTTGCTTGACATTAAGTTTTAGACTATGCATTCTCATTCTAAGGGTCGATGATGTCATATGTGTTGCATCAACAATTGTTTGCCTTTCAGACATTGCTCAATAAAGTTACACTTAAAGTTGTTTAACTACTGAATTTTACTATTGGCGCGATCTAATTATAAATCTAGCTGCTGTCTTAAATCAAAACAATGTACTGTACATTTTAGGCTCTCGAGTTGAGGCATTTGATTTGCATTTGATATTCCGATAGCTTAAATAGCTAGCTAATAAATGCTATGTAAAATAATTCTATGTAAACAATTAAATCAAATTTTTAAAAAGATTATCAGATTTGATCAGGTCAGATATATAGATTTGTGACAATATTTTCCATGCTTTAACATATAACTGGTGTAATATTGCAGCACCATAGCTAATGATGACATCACAATGAGCCATGGCAAGTCATAACCCAGGGCGATAACTAACAAAGTAGGTAAAAATGTGAAATAGTGTGAATTGGGAAAAGTCTGAGGGCTGTTCAAGTTAAACTGGGACTTCTGATGAAATTCCTTGTGAATAAAAGCATAAAAGCTAACAGTCCTGACCTTTCGCCAAGCCAATTCCAATTTATTTGAGCCAATGTTTAGTCTATTAAAGGAGTTCCTGGGAGGCCAGTGTTTTTAGACATTAAGCAGGCAGTCTGATCATGACTCCAGAGTACTGAAAAAACTTTCTACATTGATGATGTCCACACACACACATTCATATGCTCATTCTGTATCATAATTTGGGAGAACCAATTAGTCCAATCTGCCGGTCTTTGGACTGTGGGAGGAAACCAGAGAACCCGGAGGAAACCCACCAAACCCACCTGGACCCTGGAGATGCACAGACCAGACCAGTTATTAAACACAGACCATGGTGGAAATTCACTAATCAGACCACAGAAGGTAAATAAAATAAAAAATAGGTGAAGATCAGGGGAAACTCACTCCTTCATGAGCTAACATTTTGCAGTCACATACAGTACCTAAGGTCTTTGGTATATGTTGTTGTTGTTGTTGTTGTTGTTGTTGTTTTTCTTCTTCTTCTGGGTAGCAGCTTCTGTAAGAGCTTGACATTTGATTTTGCACGTTTTACACCAGACGCCCTTTCTGACACAACCCTCCTGTTTTTTATTCAGTTTAGGACAGACACAAAGGTTGCCTCTTCTATATATTAAATCCAGAAAAAGTGACGTAAATATATACATCGCATAATCACTCATCTAATTAATGATTTAAAAACTTTTTCACTGACGCAATGCCATGCAAGACTGTGTTGTGGTTCATATTTTGTGTGTGTGTGTGTGTGTGTGTGTGTGAGGGAGAGAGAGAGAGAAAAAGAGATGCGACACAGAGACTTGCAGTCCTGTTCTTCTGAATTCAAGCCTCAAGAAACATAGTGACTTTTCTCATAACACTGTAATATTACCCTCTACCTCCTAAGGTCCTTTCGTGTGTGTGTGTGCGCGTGTGTGTGTGTGTGTGTGTGTGTGTGTGTGTGTGAGCCTTAGATGCTCAGAGACAAAAAGAACGAGCAATACAGGATTTGACCTCTTAAAGGTTTTAGACAGAGTTAAACTGGAATGTCTGTGTGTGTGTGTGTGTGTGTGTGTGTGTGTGTGTGTGTGTGTGTGTGTGTGTGTGATTGATTTCCTGTGTCTGAGATCCCTTGAGAGAACAGACTCTCCACTTTAGTGCCGTCTCTCCCTCAGGTCAGGTCTGTTCCCACAGGTTAATCTCTCTCTCTCTCTCTGTGTGTGTGTGTGTGTGTGTGTGTGTGTTTATCTCTATCTTAGTCTATCTGTCTTCCTATCTGTATTTCTTTCTCTGTCTTTTCCAAAGTATTACAGAAAACTGTGCGGTAGAGGAAACATTTACAGGTATTACATCATATTGATAGTGGATTAGATTAGATTAGATTAGATTAGATTAGATTAGATTGGATTAGATTAGATTAGTGCTTCATGTAGGTTATATAATGAAGAGTGAACATTAACTCAGCTGCCACCCAAACACGTCCATCATGTTTCCCTAAACCGTTGGGTCATGAGTGTGTGTATTTTGGTTCTGAGTGTGTGTTTGGTCATGAGTGTATGTTTAAGTGTGTGTTTGGGTTATGAGTGTGTTTGTTTCTGAGTGTGTGTTTGGTTATGGGTGTGTGAGTGTGTGTTTTGGTTCTGAGTGTGTGTTTGAGTGTGTGTTTGAGCGTGTGTTTTGGTTCTGATTGTGTGTTTGAGTGTGTGTTTGTTTCTAAGTGTGTGTTTGGTTATGAGTGTGTGTTTGAGTGTGTGTTTGGGTTTTGAGTGTGTGTTTTGGTTCTGATTGTGTGTTTGAGTGTGTGTTTGTTTCTAAGTGTTTGTTTCTGAGTGTGTGTTTTGGTTCTGAGTGTGTGTTTGAGTGTGTGTTTTGGTTCTGAGTGTGAACCAAAACTGAGTGTTTCTGAGTGTGTTTGAGTGTGTGTTTGGTTCTCAGTGTGTGTTTTGGTTTTGAGTGTGTGTTTGTTTCTGAGTGTGTGTTTGAGTGTGTGTTTTGGTTCTGAGTGTGTGTTTGAGTGTGTGTGTTTTGGTTATGAGTGTGTGTTTGAGTGTGTGTTTTGGTTCTGAGTGTGTGTTTGAGTGTGTGTTTTGGTTCTGAGTGAGTGTTTTGGTTATGAGTGTGTGTTTGGGTCTTGAGTGTGTGTTTTGGTTCTGAGTGTGTGTTTGAGTGTGTGTTTTGGTTCTGAGTGTGTGTTTTGGTTCTGATTGTGTTTTTGAGTGTGTGTTTGTTTCTGAGTGTGTGTTTGAGTGTGTGTTTTGGTTCTGAGTGTGTTTTTGAGTGTGTGTTTGGTTCTCAGTGTGTGTTTTGGTTATGAGTGTGTGTTTGATTATGAGTGTGTTTGAGTGTGTGTTTGGGTCTTGAGTGTGTGTTTTGGTTCTGAGTGTGTGTTTGAGGGTGTGTTTTGGTTCTGAGTGTGTGTTTTGGTTCTGATTGTGTTTTTGAGTGTGTGTTTGTTTCTGAGTGTGTGTTTGAGTGTGTGTTTGGTTCTCAGTGTGTTTTGGTTCTGAGTGTGTTTTTGAGTGTGTGTTTGGTTCTCAGTGTGTTTTGGTTCTGAGTGTGTTTTTGAGTGTGTGTTTGGTTCTCAGTGTGTGTTTGGTTCTCAGTGTGTGTTTTGGTTTTGGGTGTGTGTTTAAGTGTGTGTTGGCTTTGGCTCAGGTTGGAGAGCGCTGTTGCTGTGTGTCTCAGGTGGATGAGTTCTTTTGGACAGTGCTGAGGACGGGCCGCTCTGTGCTGTTGGGAGATACTTTTCCAGCTCAGAGTGTTTTAGATGAATTTAAAAAAAATTCTTTCTTGTCAATTGATTTTTAATTTTTGGGGGGTTTTACAGTAAGAAAGACTAAACAAAAGATCCATAGATTTAAATGAAACCGTACTTTGTCTTAAACATTTGCCTGAATTAATTTGGAATGATTTATCATTAGGATTCTTATCCCAGTTGTTGTCATTGTTTAAAGGCCTCCGTGTTTCAGCTCGGTATAGAAGTATCGGTGTACAGTTTCAGCCGGATTTGAATGGGGATTGGTGTGTTGTGGAGTTTGGAGTTTATTTGCGCTGAAGGCTCTGTGTGCTTTATCTGAGATCTTCTGTACAGCCAGGTTAAAGCTCCTTGTGCTGCTGAGGGTTTACACAAGGGTAAGTGTGTGATGTTTCCTACTGGAGCTGTGACTTAAACACCATGATGCTGGATTTGCTCTGGTTCACTGATAGAGCCTGATCATCGCAGTACTCGTTGAGGATGGAAAGGTTCTGCTGTCGACCTGCTGGTGTGGGAGAAAGCAGACTTTGATCATCTGCATGGAGCAGGAACTCGATTTCTGCGTGTATAGTGTAGATGGAGATGTTAACAGTCAGATGTTATTTTAAGACATGAAGGTCAGCTGTTCTGGATCAGTTCTCACAAGAACAGTATTGTCTCGAGTGTGTTTGTAAAACCCATTAAGCTCCATGATGAAACTGTCTCTCATGAAGACCTTCCCAGGAAATCAAGACCAAAACTGAGCTCTGCTGCAGAGGAGAAGTTCATGTAGAATCACCAGCCTCAGAAATCACCAATTAACAACCAGCAGCTCAGATTAGAGCCGTTATGAAGCTTTACAGAGCAGAAGTAGCAGATAAACATCTCAATATCAACTGTTCAATAGAGAGTAGTGTGTATTTTGGATAAACGCCTTCAGGAGTGTTTAACAGTGTAAAAAGAAATAAACATCGTGAACGACCATGGAATTAGATGGTGTGTCCAAACTTTTGATTGGTGCATTTTAGGATTATTAACCTCGTTTTTATTTTAATGTTAATAAAACTGGAAGTGAACAATTCTTCTTCATTCTTTTTAAAGTTAGCAAAATTATCTGCTAATAGAAAAAGGAATTTCCGCTTGTAAATATTACAGTATATGTCGTTTGTTGTAATATTATTTTTTGAAAGTGAAAAAATAAACATACAGCATGTGTATTCAAGATATTTTCACTCGCTAAGATATCATTATTGAAGAGTTGTTTCGAATAGATCTTTAAATAAATTGTTTAATTTGCTATAGCTATTAGATTATTTTTATTATTATTTTTTTGGTTCTATTTTATTTAAGCCTGTAAGACCCAAATATAGAAAAAAAAAAGAGCAACATTTTTTTTCACCTCTCAGATATTGTTTTGGGAAGACTCTGATGTAGGAATTGAATCTTTTCACATTTTTTTTTTTATATTTAGGAAAGTTTTTAGGGAAATGTTGTAATAGTGCAATGTTGGGTCTAGTTGTGAGCAGAATTTCTGTATTTGTTCTCACTTTGTCTGAACAGGTATACAGAACATTAAAGCATTCATTTTTTCACTTACTTAGCCTCATAGTAGTATATATCATAATTAATAGTTACACAACAATCATATTTCTTTATGAATAAGCATTTATTAACAAGAATATTTGGAAAAAAATTATTTGGCTTTACAGGGTTAAGTTGGTCTTCCTGTGTGTTTTTTTTTTTTTTTTAGGAACACGATGGCTTAGTGATTAGCACTGTTGCCTTACACCTCCAGGGTTGGGGCTTAAGAATCCCAAAAGAATCACTTCTCCATTCTTTAGCATGTTCTCGCCATGATGCTTGGTTGGATTCCTTCAGGTCCAACGATTTTAGTCCAATGACTTGTTGTGTAGACTGCTTCGTGTTCCCAAATTGCCTGCAGTGTATGAGTGTGTGTGTGTGTGTGTGTGTGTGTGTGTGTGTGTGTGTGTGCCTGCATTTTGTGATTCAGGGTGTCCTCCGTCTTGTGTCCTAAGCTTCTGGGGATGTACTCCAGCCCCCCTGTGACCCTACACAGGATATTAAAAAAAGAACAAATAAATGTTATTCTGTCTTGTTTCATGTATATGCCTTTAAGGTAATGGAGTCAGTATACAGTGTAGTTTGGCTTTTGTTTTGTTTCTGGTTAAAATCTTCTGTTTAGTTTAATCTTAGAGGTTCTTAACAATGTTGTAAAAATGTAATTAATCTACTGTGGCATATTTTATTGCTAACCTAATGCATATGAAAGCATTGTCAAGGATAGTAGACTAGAAATAGTCGGGCATATGTTTAATAATGTTATGATCTGTGCTTAATTATAGGTTTTTAATTCTGGATTGAGTATTTTGGGGGTTCCATGTGTTTTCATGTTTCCTCTGACTGTTTCAGTCCTGATAGCAGCCTTTGTCATTCTTACTCTAATTGCTTTTCATCCCATCACACTTGAAGAAAGACCATGAAGTTCTGAAGAACACATGTGCATGTGCATTTATCAAGTTCACACTACTTCCTAGCCACATACTGTACCTGTCAGATTCTCAATGCATCTATCATGTTGTCACTAATTTCCTAATGTGCACATGATCACAGTTCACCAGGCGCAACGAGATCAAACTGAGGTATTACTTTGTTACAAATGTCCAATCAGATTGTGCCATGCTCTTACTAGGGACTTACAACGTTGTCATTGCATCCAGTGTGTTGGTATAGATAGAGCGACACATTATTGCTTTTCATCATGAACTGATGGTGTGCATGCATGCCATAAACGTTATAAGCACCAGAAAAACTTAATATGAATTTAAAGCGGTCTTCTACAACATGGACCCATCATGGTCATAGGACGAGCCTGAAGAGGGCGCTCTGAGAGCTCTGTTGCAGTGACATCCAGGCTTTCCCATCTGCACCATGCTTGTAGGATGTCAATGAAGTCACTAAGAGGTGTTAAATATGCTGTAACTGGTCAATACCTTTGTTACAGATTGCATCCTCACCCGGCTTTTTTTTTTTATCTCTCCAAAGAAAGCCTGGAAGACAACACTACATCCTTATTGGTTTCTACTATAAATGTTTTCACACAATTTTTGAGGATGTAGTGGGAACGTAGCTCAGTGTGATCTGGGGCAACGACGTTAGGGGTTAAGTCTGTGATTCTGAAGGCCACTATACTACATTCTGACCTTAAGCAGTATGCGAATCTGCCAAGACAGTTCCCTATGGTTCAGCTCTTTATTCTAAATAACCATGAGCTCTACCGTCTATTCTCGGTTGTATATTGGCATGTCTTGGGAAAAAAAAAAATTGTGTTTATCACCCTTTCTGTGCATCAAATTGATTTCTTGGCTGATACTAGCGTTTAGATCTCTGCATAGTAAAGTGTCTCAAACAGAGAGATCTCAAACAGAGAGCATTCACAGTGGGAAAGATGTCTTCATTAAGACAGGGGGATTTGTGTGGCGGGATGCAAACAGACACACAGGTATACTGCCAAGGGTAAAACTTGTTTTTCGCGTGAGCCAGATGTGCGATCCTACTGTTTTGATTGGTGAAAGGGACAGTGTTAGCTCAGTGTTTAAGATGTTACTCTCTCTCTCTCTCTCTCTCTCTCTCTCTCTTAAACCTTATAAAATAGTTTTAATTCTTCATCTCTTTATTTACAGCCCTCATTTTTTATAATAAAGCCAAACAGTTGAGGATGAAAATTTATATACACTTTTTATCTTATTTATTTTTCCTCCACAGACTGTTTGCAGCTTTTATTGGTTTATCCATTCATTTATTTCTTTTTCTCAGCATGACTTATACATATATAAGTATGCATGATACAGCTTAAACAGAAACAGCTTTATTTCTAATTGTTATGATGTGCTGACGGAGACTCCTTCTGTAAATGCTCTCTGTAATCTTGTAATGTAAACAAAACTAAACAAAACAAAAAAACTCACCAAGCTATGCATTTATTCGCCGTGTAAGTTCAAACGAATATAAATGAATTAAAATGCTACAACTAATCAGAAAAAAAAAAAACAAGAGTGTTTATCAGATTTCCATAGTGCAGTTACACCAAAGAAATAAAGCATGGACACTAGATGCATGTGCACAAGTGTGTGTACATAATACAGAGAGAGAGAGAGAGAGAGAGAGAGAGAGAGAGAGACAGGCAGAACATCTTCACTACACCGTGAGGAGATCAATGCCGTCCTGTCCGTGTTTTGACAAGCTCTACTATCGTGCTTCTTTTCCAAATGTCAAGCACTGTTCTTTCACCGTTATCGGCCGGGACGTATTGAGCGACCCGCAGGCTCGATGGATGTGTGCGAGGAGAGAAAAGGAGAGAGTGTCAGCACCTGAACAAGGACACACAGCTGCCCACTGTGTGATACTCAAGGGGAAAAAAAAGCAGCTGCTATGAAAATCCCTGCAAACATTTAATCGAACAGTTTCTCCAGAATGGAAATGTTCCCCGTTTTCCCTGACGAGAGAATAAACCGTGCTGTACCAAAGCTATTGTAACAGCGCTCAATGATTCATTGTGTAGGACTGAAAGGGAAAATTCTAAGTGGTTGGATAACGAGTACTTTTTGATTATTTTAAATAATACGCTGGATGTAAAACTTCTGTAAAAATGGTCTGTAGAACGCTTAAATATGGGTCTGTTTTTAAATGTTTTTAGTCCACGTTTTCCATTTCTAATTTTACAGGTAAGAGCTTGTTTTTAACTCCACTTTGACTACTCTGAACTTAACCCGTACAAATCTCGGGTTTTTCTGCAAAATGCCATAAATGCCATTTTCATTTTTTTCACTCTCAATCTGATAAAGTATTTCCCTTCAGCATGCAAGGCCTGTCTTTAACTATCTTCTACTTCTTCTTTGTCTTTCGGCTGTTCCCTTTCAGGGGTCGCCACAGCGAATCATCTGCCTCCATCTAACCCTATCCTCTGCATCCTCTTCTCTCACAGCAACTAACTTCATGTCCTCTCTCACTGCATCCATAAATCTCCTTTTTGGTCTTCCTCTAGACCTCCTGCCTGGCAGTTCAAACCTCAACATCCTTCTACCGATATATTCACCATCTCTCCTCTGAACATGTCCAAACCACCTCAATCTGGCCTCTCTGACTTTATCTCCAAAACATCTAACGTGGGTTGTCCCTCTAATAACCTCATTCTTGATCCTATCCATCCTTCTCACTCCAAGGAACAGGAAGCCGTAAAACATCGCTGGTCTCACCACTGTCCTGTACACCTTTCCTTTCATTCTCGCTGATACTGATACTTTTATCGCACAACACACCTGAAACTTTTCTCCACCCATTCCAACCTGCCTGTACCCGCCTCTTCATCTCCTTTGAACACTCTCCGTTGCTCTGGACCGTTGACCCTAAGTACTTAAATTCCTGCACCTTCATTACCTCTGCTCCCTGTATCCTCACCGTTCCTCTTGGGTTCCTCTCATTCACACACAACTATCTTTAACTATCTGTTTGTGAAAAAAAAATATATATTTTCTTCCTTTAATATATGTTATTTTTTGTTGTTTGTTTGTTTGTTTGTTTTTATAAAGCATCACAGTAAGCAGCTGCATTACGTAAAGTGCGACTAATGTGACAAAAAAAAAAAAAAAAAAAGCACATTTTTTTGTTTTGTCAATATGTCGGTAATGTTGATTATGATGGCCATATTATGTGTTGGCCAGTTCATGCGTGAAAATGCTCCCAGAGCCGCTCTCTCACATTCTGAGTTCTGGAATACGGCACGTGCCATCCGAAAAAAGAAACTCTATAGATGTGATAACCTGGTGATTCAGTACATCAGGTGGTCAGCTGACTTCATTTTATTGCCACATAATGACACGCCCATCAATCTAAAAAAAAATCAATCTGGACTAATGACCTGGTCACATGACCTCTTTCCAATGTTCCAAAGTCCAGTCTTTATGCTCCTTAGCAACCCAAAGCCTATTATTTTCATGATTAACACATTACGTGTATAGAAATGCACTTACAGTACTTTCACTATTAAACCCAGCTTTGATTTTTACCCTCCATTTATTATGACGTTCTAACTTCAGCAAGTGTTTAAAAGATCTCTAAGCAGGATTTTTCTAGACCACATTTCACATAGTTCAACACTATTCTTCCAGATTTTAATCATGTGTTTGACAGTTATTAACATGATGACGGTGCCACACTGGCTTAGTGGTTGGCAGTGTCACTTTGCACATCAAGGTTTCGGGTTCGATTCCCTGTGTGCGTCTGTGTGCGTGGTGTTTGCATGTTCTTCACGTGTTTGGTGTGTTTCCTTTTGGTACTCCGGTTTCCTCCCACAGTCCAAAGATACTGTATGCAGATTAGGCTAACTGGAATTCCCAAATTGCCTGTGGTGTGTGAATGCATGTGTGGAAGTTGACCAGAGGTCCTACCACAGTTGTAAAAATGTGAATAAATAATAACGGTCCCCACTGGCCTCCACAGTTCGTAGTTGGACTACAGGGGTTCCAAGAGGGATGGACCGCAAATACAGTTTATTAAAATCTTTTAAACTGTTTTCTTCGCTGGATGCAGGACCATAATTGAACCTATTCTAAATCGGTGACTTTCTTTTGTGTGTAGTTGGAAGTAGTTGTAAAATTAACCCTGTATCATTTTCTGTATTATATTTTCCTTATATTCACCTGATCTGGTAATTCATGAAAAATTTTCCCCTGGTATATATATATATAGTGAGAAATAATAGTAATTTCCTTGCCAATTGCTATTGCTTTATAATTTTCACTTGTGCGAGTTGCAAGAAAGAAAATAAGTAACAATGTGTGGCATGTTTGATTCAAAGCAGCAACTCCAGGTTGTCTATTATAAAATAAACCGGTTGTCTGTTGTTAGAAATCTTTATACAGTCTAGGCCGTCTTCACAACAAGACAGAAAGAGCAGTCTTCACAATAGGAACAAAGAAGCTAAGGATGCTTCCATGTTTGTAGCAATAATAGCGTTTAGATCGTGGCCTTTTGGCTCACTATAAATTCACTATACATTCGGTCTATTAATGATCACAATGCTATGGTATTTTACTGTATTTATATGTACAGCTGTGGCGCAAAACTACACAACCAACTTATCACAAAATGTACTCATAGGACTCATTTTTAAAATATTTCTGCACTTCGGAACAGGAATATGATGCTAACCGTGCATTAGGATAGCAAAGCCGGATTAGCCTACTATGTGTGTGTGTGTGTGGTGTTGTAAAAGTTTTTCTTTGGTCATCTAATTAGCTATCTTCAGTGCCACACTGTGCATGTGTACAATTGTGTGTCCACGTTCCGAATATAAAGCAGCGTATTGCCTTATAATTAGGGATTGTCTTCATAATATCCGAGTGGCTGATACAGCACTATTTGCCGGGATAATAAGTCATTGTTTTAAGCCTAAATGCTTCATTTGTATGGGGTAGGCGGCAAACCGGTGGCGAAATGAATGTCTGCACATCCATCCTCGGAGTCGCTTTCATTTCCCCAGCGCTGTTTTTAGGACAGCCATAAACCTGACACCGGGCATTGGCATTAAAATAACTGGACACGTTCGTGCCAAGGCAATCAAGCCGAAAGAAAAAGCAGCCATTACCCGCGGCACTAATCATCCTGAGTACAGCTGACCTACACCGTCACCCGGGTTCGCTAGCCTCGCCGTATTCGAAGCACTGCCACTGATTTAAAATGGTGGAATCTGATTAAGACTATAAATTTCATTAAAATAATGGCGGGTTGTAATCCAGGAGATTTGGCCCATGTTTGTTTTTGCGCTCCGGAGCTCAGATGAACAGGCCCGATCGAGATAATGTAGAGATTATTCATGTAGCGATGGCTACCTGAAGGATTAGCCTACCATCCAGGGAATAGGGAGGTCATGTAAGGGGTTCGAATAAACAACTGTAGCACATAGTGAAAGCTGGAATCAGTGATCTCCACTGATGAAATGGCATCATTCAATACGTTATTCATCCCTGTTCCTTCAGGAAAAAAAAAAATAGAAAAATAATTTTAGCATGCAATCAGAGCTTAGGGAGGACGAGATTGGATGGAGGAGTTGTGCAGTTTAAAGAGATGATATTTTTGATCTATGTTTCAGTAAATCCTCAACGTTGCCAAATGTAATCCAGAGAAAGCTTGGCAAATGACTGATTAAAACTTGATTTTTGTTTGATTTTGCTCTGACGGTGCCCACGAGAGAACTGGGACTGTAATGTGATAGGAACATACGAAATCAGTTATGGATTCTTTTATTTAGGAGGAACAACAAGAACGTTGTAGGCTTTAAAGGCATGCAAAAATGATGCGGAAGTCCAGAAATTATCTGGGTTTAGGTGAGAAAACTTGAGATTTTGTAACTTTGTAAATTTTAAAACCAACATATTTGAAGGTCTTTAACAAGTTAACCCAGGTGTTATATATATATATATACATCCACTTCCCTTTTATGACTCCTGCTGAGCCACACCCACCCAGAGAACAGTGGACCATATCTTCTTATATGATGTCACATTAGGAGAAATAATTCTTCCTGCTGGTCACGATTGTTCATTCACACAAGCAATTTATCATAGCGGAATCCATCTACTAGCACGTTGCTGAACATGTGACAAAACAAACAGACAATAAACCAAGCTAAGAATCGAACCGGGGACCCTCAAGGTGCAAAGTGAATTTACGGCTAAAACCATAAAGATGATTATTTTATTTTACAGCACAGTTTTATTAGTCTTAAATGACAGCAATTTGTCACTGATTACTATTTTCATAGAGACATCAATGTCCTGTAAAACGGATTATCATGCATGTTATAGCACCTACGAGATTTGTCCACTCATCAGAGTCTCATTTCTAAGGTCTTGAAAAAAAAAAAAAGATTTGCTAAACAAACATCATTAGTATATAAAGTGTGATTTGCGGCGACACTACTGTCAGAGTGCTGTTAAATACGACCAATCAGAATGAAGAATTTAACAACATTGTGAAATAACAAAAGATGATAATATCTTACGTCTCTCTGACTGATACAGCACAAGGTAATTTGTTCTAGTATCGAAGAACATAAGTCATAAAGTATATAAGTACTTATCTGCAATCTTTTATAAAAGAGAATCCCTCTGCTTCAGCCATCGTCATTTAACCTTTATGGCTTTCCACAGAGCGATAAGAACCCATTTTACCTTAAGCCCCTTCAATAAGAAATAACAATAAAGGTTGTGAACTCGAGCTTGTACTTCCCAGGTTTTATTTAATCAGCCCGTTAAAGCTTCACTCAGAACACATGCACGGTTCGTTAATTAACGAATTCATAAATGCTGATTGTTGTGCTTCTGATTGCTGTTCTTCATGGCTTACCTACAGGGAGAGCATTTGATCAGAGCCTGACCATCTGATCAGAGACTTGCTGTAAAACCCAAACGTAGCTATTATGTTTGAAACACTGATATATCTTGTAGACAAAGAAACCACCATGGAATAGTTGTTTTTATGCCGTAAACAGTAAATAGAGCCAAAGAAACAACAGGGAGTCTTTCTATTTTCACAAATCCCATTTATTGAGAATGTAAAAGTTGGTGTGAGCTGAGCCCTCCAGCTGAGAACAAACACGGCAGCGATCTTTATGAACCTCAGCCAGGTTCACACCTACTAATATAATAACTTTAAATGGGGTGTCTTGGGTAAGTTTATGTATATAAGGATATATCATTATTAGAAGGTTTTCACTAAATGTGATTTTTATTATTATTATTATTATTATTATTATTATTATTATTAATTCAGTGTTTTTATGTTATTATATTGATACACATGCATGATTGTGTTTATCTATTTGAATTTTCCTTTATATAGCTTCTTCATATTTATGGTGTTATTATTACTTTCTTTTTTTATTTACGAATTACTTGTGAAGCTGTATAAATGTGGTATACAGGAAGTACTTTAGATCAGGCTGTAATAAAAAATTAATCAACAACCAGGTGATGTGATGAAGTGAAATTACCATTGACACCAAGAAGTTGAGTAGTTTCCAATAAAACCAGGTCAACCAGATAACTAGATAACTACTCAACTTCTTTGTGTCAACAGTAATTTTACTTCAAGCTATTTCCCAAGAATAAACGTTAAAATAAAATAAAATATATATTTTTATTAACACATGAAACATCATACTTTAAACCCATTCATAGGTACATACAGTATAACGTTTTGGATTGTCCATGAAGAACTTCCTGAAGAAGTGTTTTTTCTTGGTTGTTTGTTTTTGCTAATAAATGGTTTAATAAAAAAAATAATAATAATAATAATATATATATATACACTACCTGCTTCACGTCTGAAACTCTGACTTCCCAGGAGCTCCTTTATTGGCTTGGAGCGAGGTTAGGACCGTATGGGGGATGTGGCAGTAACTCCCAGCTGAGTTCCTGTAATATAATATATATAAAAAGTTTTCCACCGATTTTCAAGGATTAGGCGATCCACTCGCTCAATGTTCATGGGAATGATTAGTCTTCTTGTTTGCACCATTCAAATGTATTACTGAGGCTAAAAGTCTCATCACCATACTGTGCTTGATGACTTCTGTAAATTTGAATCACTTTCATGCCTTTATTCACCAGAAATTTCATCACAAGTCCCAGTTTGACTTGAACGCCCCTCATAATAATATTTTTGTAGAAGCTTTCTCATATCCCTGAGCGCTAAGGAATCATTAGGGATTGTGAAAATGTACCAGACACAGCCTTTGTATTGTTCTCTTCTTTGAATATAAGAGCTTTTTCATGTTTGTTTTTGTTTGTTTTGTTTTTGAGCTTGATGTGAGAAGCAGTGTGCTTTTTTTCATTTGGGCACAAGCCATTTTACTAATAGAGCTAAGTCCAAAATGGAGAGAACTGGGTGTTTTGCCAAAATCATGTTTGCAGAATCAATAGGGAGCATATAATGGTGCAGCAGATTTGGTGGACGGCTTAGAAACCAAAATTATGGATTTTAGTAATTGGTCCAGTACGAGTGTGAAAGCAGTCAGGAAATGTGTGAGCTCAAAAAGTAAAGAAAAAAAAAAATATATATATATATATATATATATATAGCCTATATATTAAACGGGCACGAGAGCCTATCTCTGCTACCAGATAACATTTAGCGTCACATGTTGAAATACTCTCCAGCGCTACATTTTTTAAAAAAAGAGTCTCACTATGTATTAATATCTAGGTATTACAGCTAGAAAGTAGGACACAGGAGAGGATATAATGCTTGAAAGTACCTTTAGCATCAGTTTATAGAGAGGCACCACCTAACACACAATTTTCAGTCCCCATCAGCATGGTTCGTAGTCAATAAACACTCCAACCCTCCAAATGCAGTACAATCTAACCATCAGATTATGGATTACTGTAATCCATTGAGCTAAAGGGTAAAGTCGCAACAACACACAAGCTCATTCAATCACATCCTATAATGTTTGTGTGTGTGCATTTGTGTGTGCTGCAATTCAAACACTAGTATAAATCACTGACACCACTGTGGGGTAATAACAATAATAATAATAATATTTATTATTATTACTAGTATATACAGTATACTGATAAACCACAACATTAACACTACCAGCAGTAAACTGGCAACAGGATCATGGTCACATTTACCTTTTCATTAATTTCATTTGGCAGAAGCCATTATTATCCAGATCGATTTAAATTTTCATCTCATTATACATCTGAGCCATCGAGGGGTTAAGGCCTTGATCAAGGGCCAAACAGGGGCCCCTTGGTGGTGGGGTTTAAACTAGGCACCTTCCAGACTATAGTCCAATGCCTTAACCACTGCTACACCTGCTCCTGGGCACCCAAGGCACATCTATCCTCCTGGGGTCAAAGGCTAGCTCTTCTGGCCCAGTCCCAATGCAGCATACACCACTGAAAAAGGTCAACTCTGGCCATTACACCCAATGAACAACAGCCTACCAGGCACAGTGCTTAGAGGAAGAAGGAAGGTTGAAATTTGTTGGCCCAGGTTTCAAATCTCCCAGATTTCTCCAATCGAGCACCCATGGGATGCACCGAACAAACAAGCCTAATAATTGCAATTCAAAGGATGCTCGGCTAACATTTTAGCACACCACCAAAGTTTCCATGGAGGCATGTCCCGAGTGGTCCGAGAGCCACCCAGGAGGCACAGTGGAACCCAAAACTAGGTGGTCGATCCATGACATTAACACATTAACATTAATGATCAATTATACCTGTAGACCAGTAAACTGGTGGTAGGATCATGGGCACCCAAGATTCAGCCATGCCTGTGGGGAAGAAGGCCAGCCTATCTGCTCCAATCCCCCAGAACAGAAAAAATGCTGCACAAATCCACATATTGGCCATGATTGAAAGGCACCAGATCCCCCAGTGCACCACAGCCTACCATACAAAGGCCAAATTCCCAACATACAGTACCAATCCAATCTAACACCAATGGGATGTGCTGGACATCCAAATCTACTCAACAGAGGCACCACCCCCCCATCCATAGCACCTAAGGATACCTTACCAACCTCCTGGTGCCAGACACAATAGCGGCCCTGCAGAGCCACACTCCAGTGCAGTGACACAAGGGCTATCCAACCCAAAACATAGGTGAATTTAATGTTAATCATTTTTATGTTATGGCTGATCAGTGTATGGTATGCTAATTCCAGTGTCTGGTGTGCTGTGGTATTAATACTGTATTTTGCATATTGTGTACTATAATAGATAAGACTGCAGTGCTAATTGATAGAAACATGTTGAAATCATACTAGAGGTCTAGAATTCCCTAATCCAAAAAAAAAAAAAAAAAAAAAAAATAGCCTAAAAACCTCACACACTGTTAGTTCTACTCTTCCACACTCACCACATTATCACACTCCTTGGACACTTACATCCAATTATCCTCTCTTTATCATCACACATATTAACAATTATAATTACAGTGTTAGAAATTAATAATGACTTCATGACATGTAACGAATTTAATTTATTCACTCGTTCATCTTCACTAGCCATTTTATCCCGGTCTAGGTTGCGGAGGCTATACTACTGGGATACAGGGATATGAGGCAGGATGCTGCCCACACACATTCACACATATGCTACATTCATTTCTAGAGGACGTTTAGCACATCCAGGCCATTCACTGTCATTTTTTTAGGAAGTGGAGTACCTGTAGGTAAACCCATGCAGAAGTGAGGAACGTGCAAAGGACACCAACAGTAACTGAAGTTTAGGGTGAGATCATGGAGCTGTGAGGTTGCCAAACAGCAGCTGATATAGTGTGGATGGTGTAGTGCTGGTATAAGTGGATGAAGATTCTGGTGGTCCTGTGGAGGACCATTTTCATCAATGGGTATGTTACTGTGGAGGCTAATCCTTTATGGTGTACATCATAAAATTGAGCATACATGTATTCCGGTGTATTTGGTGTATTTGATGAATTATCATGGAAGCTTGTTTCTGTTGCAACAGCCTTGCTTACTGATTTGCCGTACAGAAACCATATAGCAAACATGGCTGTCATGCTCTGATGTTTCTGTACCACAGAAGAAAAAAAAAAAAAAAAAAAAACAGGCAGAAACACTGACAGCCAGTCTCAGAGAGCAGAAAAAGCTTGCATTCTGAGACAGCAAAGCTCACTGTGCTGGTGTTGTAAGAGCGCTGCAATCAGTACGTTTCCAGCATTTTTTCTTATCACTATCCTAACAGAAACTGTCAAAGTCCTAATAAATAGATGCTGGAAAAATCACAAACGTCCACAGAAACCCACCTTATACTTCCATCTGCCTCCGCACACTTGTCTATGGATGTTGCCTTGTCTACGGTATCTAGTTGACAAGCAGGATCGTTGTTTAATTAGCTCTTCTTCCACTCTAGCAAGCAGGTCAGACAGCAGTCTTTGAGGTCAGATCACATTCTTCTCCTTCCTCGATTCAAAATCTAGCAGAGAGTGAAAGTCAAAGTTACAAGATCCTTTGCAGTGCTGTTTCAGCATAACCTCACCACCCTCATTTACCTCTGCCTCCTCCACCTGGTAAGAATGCAGAGGCTGAAGTGGAGCAGCCAGAAGAACTGGAGAAGAAAAAGCTGACGTCTAGTTTTTTTTTTTTTTTTTTTTTTTTTCCTTTTTGATATGTCATTCAGGCAGCAGCAAAACAGATGCTCTTCACCTCCCCATGCCTACCACATACTGCCTGTGTATTTTGCACAGCATCCCAAAGCAGCAAAGTGGTTTATTTTTTTATTTTAAATGTCTATCAGATTATGATTTAAGACCTCAGTTGGTGCACAGCAGCCTCTAGATTTTTGTACCATTTAACAGAGTCAACCCAGCATTACATTTGCAAATTTGCAAGAAGTTTTAAGCAGTTAAGATTAAGCAGTGTCATCTTGTTATTTATTATAGAAGGAATGTTCCCTAAAATAATCCATCTCACATAATCAAGTTGTGACATCCATATCTGATGCTTATATTTACGCAAAGATCTCTACGTACAGTAACTACAGTAGCAAAGATCATGGATGGCAGCTGAGCTGAAACTAAACCCTGGATATCCCTGGACATGCATCCCCCATGTCAAGACCATTGGCTCTTGCTCTGGAGAACTCTCAGATTACACAATACTGTCTGGCAATGCATGCAACCTTGGTGCAATTGTGGACAACAGATTATTTCCTCCCACAAGGTTCAGGTTGTTCCCTTCACTTGTTCAATGCCCTGCCATATTGCAATTGGCCTACTCCAACTTACTTCTGTAAGGTCTTCCCTTTGCATATCATCTGACCCCTTTAACTGATCCTGGATACCATCTTTTAACTCCCTTCCACACTCATCACCCAACTGCTGTGTTCTATCCACAGGCTTCCTGTGGCTTCTACTGTATCAGAACATTTAAAACACAGATGCTTACCTACAATATAAAGATGGTAGTTTAATCTACAGTACCTGAAGGCACTCCACCACCCACTCTGATCCACACTATCTCCAAGCCTCTGGCATAACTCAACCTTATTCACCATCTCGCAATGAACAAGGAAGGCGTTCATCAAGTCTCCTCTCTGTCCTGTCCCCCAGGGGATGGAATGAACTTTTCCTGGCTGTCTGAAGAGCTGACTCGATGGCTGTCTTAAAAATTTTACATTACAGTGCTTTGAGTCCTATTTGTGTAAGGATGAGGATATGTTATGGATCAAATTCCATAGTAGTACATAAAAGGGCAGCTGGCCTTAGAGCAGAGGAAGAACCTTCTATCCTACAAAGCCACCAGCTTTGTAGGATAGTATTCATGACTCAGATATTATTCATGACTCAGATCTGGTGTTTCATAGGGAGTTATACTAAACAACTTTGATCACTTCACTTTATTGACTCTGGAGTATGACCACACTTTTTATGTCACAGGGTTACCTTCATGTGGGTTCTACTGTACCTTCTGGCTCTTTCTTTTAGTCATGCTGTCAAAGCTTGGCCTGCTCTCTATACTGCTCTATTACACCATCATACACAACCCTCAACCGTTTCCAGTCAGAGTCGTTATAAAGTGCGATACGTGCCCTGCTCTTTCTGTTTCTACTTTCCAAAATCATCCTGTGACTCGCCTCTTGCTGTATCAGATAATCTCAGTTAGACTTATGCCGTAGACTTGCACTTCCTAAGGACTCTTGATATAGAAATAAAAACCTTCCCTTGGACCCACCACCTTGGATTCACACCAAACAGATATTTTGCATCAGAGTACTGTAATGATTTATAGTTTGGTCTCATACAGAACAGGAGTTCCCATTTGAGTCTGGTTATACCCAGGGTTTCTTCCTCAAGTCATTTGCTTGTCAGAGTCGCCCGTGGCTTGCTCATTATGGACCAAAAATATAAATGTCCAAGAAGCAGGTTAGCTCTTGTTAACCCATTTATTTTTATAGCAGTTGCTCCCTAACCAAACTACAGGACACGACTTATTGGTGCACTGACCTTTTTAGGCTGAAGCAAAGCCGAAAGAAAGCTCTCTAATCTATAGATTAAATGCAAAAATCTAAATTTATTGAAAAGGTTAGAGCTGCTCTGTTCATTGGCGTACAGGAGATGGCAAGGGCTTTATTTAGCTGGATGTAAGGAAGCTGAACAGGGAATCCATCACTGTCACACTTTCCAGGTCTGATTTGATTGATTTGGATTTGAAACACCAGACACTTTTACAGAACGATGAGATACAGTGAGCTTGAGGTTGATTATCAAATGGTGTTCACTGGATCTGCAGAGTGAACTGGAGTCAGTGTGTGGGATAGACAGTAGAACTGTAAAAAGCAGACTTTTACTTTAGGAACTGACCCATGGATCTTTTATGGAGTTAGGGAGTCGCTCAGGAAGGTGGCGAGTAGAGCAGTTTGTCACTCCACAAGAGGGCACTCCACCCATTAGTCATAGTGATGAATTAAATCCTCGAGTCATACACACACACACACACACACACACACACACACATACACAGGGCAGAGGGAATGAATCAAACAGACAGACTGGCTGTCTGCTGCATGTGGGAGGGCCTTTCAACCAAGAGAACATCTCCAGGGTAAACTCTCTCTCTCTCTTTCTCTTACTCTCCATCTGCCTCTTGCTTATTCTCCATCCATTTAATTCATTCTGTTCCTCCCTCTCTTTCGCTCCCTTTCTCTCTCTCTCTCTCAAACACACAAACATCAAGACTCAAATATAAAAAATGGATTGAAAGTGGAAGTACAGTGTGCTTGGTTAAACGGGATGCCAATAAAGATACACAGCTAAAAATATCTCAATGCTAAATCAGTACAGTGCACCAAACTAGAGCTTTATACTTATTATCAGCCCCCAGTCTGGTGCACTTTTACAGGAAAGGTTTTGTTAGGTTTAAATGAAGGAAAAGTGTGTCCAGGCTAAGTTGTAATCTAAAAGATTAAGAGTTATTGCTTGTTGTGTCCGCTGTACCTTGATACCCTTACCGGTCCGGGCCCGATCACGCAGGCATGATGTCTGAGAATCTCTGTTTATTTTCAGCAAAGAGAGCACATTTAAAAGGTGCTACGCCCCGAATATCAAAAGAACCAGTCATTAACATGTCAGTCATAAAGGGACCCAGAGACAGACAGGAGAGGGGGAATACATTTGTATTCTCATGATTAAACAAAAAAGGGTTCTAGCAGACCAAAGCCATTTGGACGTACTGTATCCTCATCTGGGTACAGGATATAGAAGGTGTTACCACCCAGATGAGGATGGGTTCCCTGTTGAGTCTGGTTCCTCTCAGGGTTTCTTCCTATCACCATCTCAGGGAGTTTTTCCTTGCCACTGTCGCCCTCGGCTTGCTCACCAGGGACGATCTGACCATTTTGATTCATACACATTCAAATTCCATTCAAACCTACAAAATAATTCTTTTGATTGTTTAAAGCTGCTTTGGGACAATGCCAACTGTTAAAAGAGCTATACAAATAAAATTGAATTGGATTGAATTACCATAGAAGCACAAGGAACCACAGTGAGGGGTCTGTTCTCAGGGTACGGGAATCTTTATATTAGATGACAATGTCTTACAATATTATATTATAAACCCTTACAGTTTTTTTTTTCTATGCCCTTTAACATGCATAGGTTTCTTCTTCTATGGTATTAAAAAGTTTACAACAAAATCCTTTTTTATGTTGGTCTTTATGTTGAAAACCTTAAACATTAAGTATGGGGTCAGGGGTAGCTCAGTGGTTAAGGCATTGGACTACGGTTTAGAAGATCACAGGTTCAAACCCCACAACCACCAAGTTGCCACTGTTGGGTCCTTGAGCAAGGCCCTTAACCCTCACCTGCTCAGATGTATAATGAGATAAAAATGTAAGTCGCTCTGGATAAGAGCGTCTGCCAAATGCCCAAATGTAAGTAGTAGGACCCTACACCTCTTGTAAGTAGTAGTAGTAGTAGGCCCCTTACTTTTGTGGTGGTACTGTAGCAACAAGAACTATGACATAGTCTAGCAAACAACAAGACCTGGGCTGTGGCTAGTAAGAACACCTAACAAAGAACTATCAACAAAAACTACCAAAAGGCTAGTAACATGAACCAACAAAGAATTAGCAACAAGAACTTATGAAGAGCTAACAACAAGAACTAACAGCAAAAACTGACAAACAGCTAGCGACAAGAACTAGTGAGGAGCTATCAACAAGCAGTCAAAAAGGCCTAGCAACAAGAACTAACAAAGAGCTAACAGCAAGAACTGATGAAGGGCTATAGCAACAATAAGGAGAACTAGCGGGAAGAACTAATAAATAACTAGCAACAAGAACTAGGGTAGTGCTAGAAACAAGTAATAAAATTAGTTTTTTGGTCACAATAACAACATTGATTAACAACGCTAACTTCCTTTTTTTTCTTATTTGCATCCCTGCTTTAGTTGTTCTTGCTAGTTATGTCCCAGCTAATGCTAGCATTGGCTTAGCTTATGTCGTTAGCCCTCACTGCTTGATGAATAAATGGAAAGACAGTGGAGATGAATTAAGTCTTAAAATGTGAGCTAGCAACATGGAAGGAACAACTTAGCAGAAATAGGAATAGGATTCTGAGG